>NC_142937.1:87518313-87530813 GCF_046866305.1 Octopus bimaculoides | reverse complement strand
CAGTACACATCTTATCAGCTGCATGACCTGGCCGTCGGCAACTGAACTGGTAACTCAGCAAAGTTTGCTAGCGGGGAAGGGTGATTTTTGGACACCCTTCAAGATGAAGACAAGACCTGTTAAAGAGTGAATGAACTCAGAGAATGCATTATAAATGTACGTATACACATAATGGCTAAGCATTGGTTCTGTGTGCATGTGCGTGTGTGCTTCGCGGCATGAAACAAATGATCGTCATTTTTACAGCTTCGAATCTGGTGGCAGCGTGTCTCTATGGGCAAGTGATGCAAAGTTTCAGTGACATGATGCAAATATTTGGTATGATATTTTATAGTTTTGATAAACATACCATGTTATATAGTACTGCATGGCCTAGAGATCTTCAATTCAGTTATTTTGGCAATTTCCTGCAATTTCATACAAGCTCAGTTGCTTGACTATAGCTTGCAAGTTGGCAGATTGTGTGAAAATGAAACTGCATATTATGTGCACGCAGCTCTTTCTCATAAAAAAACCCGAAAACACTGGCATTATTCTAGCATCTACCAGGCCATCGTAAAATCTGACGCACAAACTGTCATGTCCTCGCATAGTATGTATGTATGTACATACATACACACACACTTATATATATATATATATATATATATATATATCCTTTTTTTATAGTTTCAGCTCAGAGCTACGGCCATGCTGGGGCACCGCCGTTTTGCTACACTTATTACCGAGAGCCACCTCTAATATGTGGCACTTGAAGAATGGAGTTTGATGTCGCTACCCTCCACTTAATAGCGTTCAGTTCATCACTATACATATCCATCATATTCTGTTAAAATGTCTTATTGACGAGTTTTATTTTTTCACTTCCTTGAAGAGAAGATTACATTGTTTTACACCATTTTATTCCTTTGGAATAATACCAGTGATATCTTCGAAACATGTGTCGGAAGTGAAAGAATTTGAATAACACCTGCGTTTAACTCCATTTATTCATATATATATATATATATATATATATATATATATATATATATATATATAGATAGATAGATAGATAGATAGATAGATAGATAGATAGATAGATAGATAGATAGATAAAAACGCAATATAAGTACAATGATGGAGATTACAACGCAAATTTTAGCGACACTGTGAATAAGCTTAAGGATAGAAATGGCCATCAATATGGTTTTTATCAACCTAACCATACTGAGGCTAATAATCTATCAACAGAAGTTCTGAGGGAGAAAAATCGTACATTGCTGGTACATTAAAATGATATATCAATGAAAATGAACCCAAACTCACGACAGACTAAGAGAACAGTCTATTTTATTATTTATATATATATATATATATATATATATATAT
Organism: Octopus bimaculoides; assembly: GCF_046866305.1. Lineage (NCBI taxonomy): Eukaryota > Metazoa > Mollusca > Cephalopoda > Octopoda > Octopodidae > Octopus > Octopus bimaculoides. The sequence continues at coordinate 87,529,442 of NC_142937.1, read as the reverse complement.
ATATATATATATATATATATATATATATGCATGCATGTATGTATGTATGTATGTATGTATGTATGTATGTATGTATGTATGTATGTATGTATGTATGTATGTGTGTTATTTCTTTACTACCCACAAGGGGCTACACACAGAGGAGACAAACAAGGACAGACAAACGGATTAAGTCGATTATATCGACCCCAGTGCGTAACTGGTACTTATTTAATCGACCCCGAAAGGATGAAAGGCAAAGTCAACCTCGACGGAATTTGAACTCAGAACGTAGCGGCAGACGAAATACCACTAAGTATTTCGCCCGGCGTGCTAACGTTTCTGCCAGCTCGCCGCCTGTATGTATGTATGTATGTTTGTGTGTGTGTGTGTGTGTGTGTGTGTGTGTGTGTGTGTGTGTGTGTGTGTGTGTGTGTGTGTGTGTGTGTGTGTGTGTACACTCACACAAATTCGTACATCCTTCCCGACACATACAAATACAGCACACACACACACACACACACACACAAAGAATACACAAGAATGAATGACCAAAAATCTGTGTGCTTATCTATGTTCATGTATATATATATATATATATATATCTCCCTTTACGTGTGTCAACGGAAATATAATGTTGATAACGTGATGCTCACACCTGTTACGTGCTCACAGATAAGCCGTCATGTTGCTTTGTGCCTTGATCTTCGTATCATGTGACATGACACTCCCCCCTCACACGCTTATTTACCGCTCAATTACATTGCGGCTCAAATGGTTATTCTACCTCCTCACGAATTTTCCACTACCTAAACTTTATTTACCGTTTACACAATGCACCGATTAGAAGTAATACGATTTAGATGCCAGAACAAACTGTACGGTCTTGACTCCATATATGTGTGGATATTCTAACAACAATTTGGAGAAGTTTTTTTTTTTTTAATACAGGGTGTCCACAAAAACACTCGCTGATTTCAAACATATAACTTTATTGTAATAGACGCAGGAGTGGCCGTGTGGTAAGTAGCTTGCTTACCAACCACATGGTTACGGGTTCAGTCCCACTGCGTGGCACCTTGGGCAAGTGTCTTCTACTAATAGCCTCGGGCCGACCAAAGCCTTGTGAATGGATTTGGTAGACGGAAGCTACCATATAACTTTGACCAGTAACAGTTCCTCCCTGAAAGAAGAAAGGGCCATACACTGTCCTCTCTGATACGACATAAAACACATTAACTTTTGGTGAGTGTCGCTCAATTTCCTGGATAACATGCAGATATTCAAGCCCCTATCTCTGCACATTATTCCTATTGACTTTGCAGTTCAAGTGAAATGTCATCTCATCGCTGAAAATGATTTTTGACAGCAGGTTAGCCTTATCTTCCATTAATCCCTGGATATTCTCACAAAAGTCAAATCGCATTCCATTATCTTTCGTGTGGAGTTTTTGGACTAATTTCAGCTTGTAAGGGTGAAACTTTAAGTGTCTGTGTAGGATCTTGCAAACTGTGTTTTTGAGGAGGTGTGATTCTCGGCTAGCTCTTCGTATTGACTTTTTGGGGCTCTGCACGAATTTTCTTGTAACTTGATCAATAACTTCCTCTGAGATTGATGGTTGGTAAAAACGTCCCTGTCTCTGATCACAGATACACCCTTTCTGATTAAAATAGTCTTACCATTTCTGAATGGACTTGCGTGTAAGTGGAATCGTATGATACTTGAGTCTGAAAGCACGCTGCATGGCCACAACACTGATCTTGCAAATTCCAGGACACACCAGCTGCATTGCTGTGGGGCAGTGGTCAGTTTTAGATTTCCTTGCATCCCTGTGGTTTTCAGGTCAAAGATGTCTAATCACCTGAAAATAAATAACTTTTGTTAGAGAATCGATTCACAACGTTTATTAATATATTTTAATTAGCTGAAAAAAAAAGCCATTAAAATAGTCACATTTTATTGAAATTCAATAAGCAATTAAAGTAATAGAACGAAGGAAATTTAATCAGTTATTAACTGACAATGCATGACCTGTACACAATTCATCTGATGATGACATTACACATTTAAAAAAAATCTTTTTATTCCACTTCCTAAGCAAAATAAGACAATAAAACAATGAATTGAAATCGGTCATTTATTAACAATGCATGTCATGTACAGATTGAAAACATTTGACATCGTATCGTGGCATTATATGTACACTTAGTTGTTTAATGTCCGACGGCTACGACAATTATTCCAGCCGACGCCAGGAAGAAACTCCACCACAGTCTTGTGGTTTTCTCGTTGAGCAACACAAAAGTTATGAAGGCGTTCATTGTTATTGTTGTTTTTTTTTTGTTGTTTTTTTCTCTGTGACTATTTTTCTTGTGACTTTTTTTCATTCGACTCCCCACACCGATGGCGCCGGTGCTGAAGCTAAGACTATTGCTATCCTCAACTCTCTGCGTCAACGTGTCTCGTGTCCTACAAGCGTCTGTGATCGTCATTCAAATATTATGAACTCCACCTCCCGACATAATCTCTGGTAAACAATGTCTCTGCGCCTGCCAAGGTCCTCCAGCCACTGCCTCGATGCGACGACCCACCAAACGACAATCCATACGATCCACCTAGAGGGCTTCTGCACAGTGTCCATCGATAAACACACATATATACGCAGGCGGATATTCACATGAATCACGGTGACGTAATTCCATACTAATAATCATGTTATGTGAAGTGTGCTGAATGCACACACACACACACGCACACACACACACACACACACACACACATACATAGCTTTGTATATAAATGCATGTTTATAAACGGGTCGTGCTTGTTTACAAATCTTCTGCTAAGTTTATATACAGAAATATTCAAAATTACTCAGAATGGTGGGTAGGTTTAGAAAATGAACGATGCTAATTAGATTGTTGAAATTGGTATGTACGTATGTCGCATGTCTGTGTATAAGTTTGTATTTGTACCCACACACATACACACATATGGCAGTAACGTTAGCACGCCGGGCGAAATGCTTAGCGGTATTTCGTCTGCCGCTACGTTCTGAGTTCAAATTCCGCCGAGGTCGACTTTGCCTTTCATCCTTTCGGGGTCGATTAAATAAGTACCAGTTACGCACTGGAGTCGGTATAATCGACTTAATCCGTTTGTCTGTCCTTGTTTGTCCCCTCTGTGTGTAGCCCCTTGTGGGTAGTAAAGAAATAACACATACACACATATATATGTACTCACACATTTATATGCATACAAATACATATGCATATATATATACATACATATATACATATGTGTACATATACATGTGTATACATAAATATATACATATATATATATATATATATATATATATATATATATATATATATATATATATATATATATATAATATATGTACTCACATATATATATATATACATATATATATATATATATATATATATATATATATATATATATATATATATATATATATATATATATATATATATATATATATATATATATATATATACATATATATATGTGCATATATATGTATAGATGCACACACGTACAATTTGACCTCTTTGAAAGTTCGATAGATCTGTCATTTTAATGAATTTTCATTACCTTTTTCTGATGATATCTGAAAAGAAACTGCAAGTTTAGCAAAACATATTCAGATGTACAACTTCACTAGAACGTTCCTCTAATTAAATGATTCAATTAACCGCTACAATTGTACTTACTGGGGACCTGGGAATCCGCTTGGTATGGTGGAACACCATGTTTATTTACCAGGAGTTACAGTGTGGTGTTATTTATCATCAAGAAGATTAATTGGACCATTCTCTTTTGGCGCTACTGTGACTGGTCCTGTTTAATTGAACTTGCTGCAACAGTCTGCCATGCCAAGCATTAGAGAAGACTTTGAAGATGAGGGGTTTTGTTTTCAGCAAGATGGGGCACCCCCACACTACCATCGCGATGTTAGATCCTTCTTTGATGAGATCATGCTAAACAGGTGGATTAGACGAAGGGACTTCTTTGAATACCCTCCGCGTTCACCAGACCTCGCACCACTAGACTTTTTTATGGGGATACCTAAAAGACAAAGTCTACGCTATGAAACCTGCAACAGTCACTGATTTGAGAGCAGCCATTGAACGAGAAAGCAGACAAATACCAAACGAAATTGTTTCGTGATGTTTGCGATTCCATTGCTTCGCGTTGCCAGCAATGCCTGGACCAGAAGGGACGTCAGTTTGAAAACAGGCGTTGACAAAACAATAAATAATGTCTGTAGATTCTATTAAATTTGAAAATGAAATGTATTTTAGCAAACACCTACTTTACAATTATTTAAAGTGCGTATACATTTTTAGGACACCATGAATATGCACACATATACATAGACATAGACACATGCATACATACATACACACATAAACAAATACACACACGCACACACACACACACATCCATCGTCAGTAGTTCGTATGTCCTTAAAAATACATACACATATGTGTATGTACATATATGTATATATGTAAGTACGTGTGTACGTGTAAGCTTGTATAAATATGTGTAATGTGTGTGTGTGTGTGTGTGTGTGTGTGTGTGTGTGTGTGTGTGTGTGTGTGTGTGTGTGTGTGTGTGTGAGTGTGTGTGTCTAAGTGCTTTTGTGTAAAAATATGAATTTACAGAGATGTATATACATATACATATATATATATATATATATATATATATATATATATATATATATATATATATACATCTATATATATATATATATGTATGTATGTATGTATGTATGTATGTATGTAGAGAACCATGCAGCATATACCAACATGCAGACAAAAAAAGGGAGTGGTCTCACATTGTTAAATTAATAATATCAACTTAATAGGGCAGCTTTTTTATTCAAGAACTCTATGTAAATATTTCCACAGTGAGACCATTTGACGACAACAAACGGCAAAACTACAACAGCAATAACAACAACAACAACAGCAATATCAGCAACGAAACCAACAACAACAACAACAACAACAGCAGCAGTTGCTGCAACATATCGCCTCTATCAAAGAAGCGCCGTATTTCTCGCTAATAGGCTGACGCGAGATGTTTACAGTTACGCCAACAATGGCTTCCGTTAGCACTGTCTACGTTACATAAGCTCTCATTCTCTCTCTCTCCTTCTTCCTCCCTCTCTCCCTCTCTTTCTCTCTCTCTCTCTCTCTCTCTCTCTCTTCCTCCCTCTCTCCTTCTCTCTCTCTCTCTCTCTCTCTTTTTTTTTTATCAAACTTATTCTCTCTCTGTATTCATGCGTGCGTGCGTGTGTTTGTATATAATTGTGTGTTTGCATACATATGTATATATATATATATATGCAGGAGTGGCTGTGTGGTAAGTAGCTTGCTTACCAACCACATGGTTCCGGGTTCAGTCCCACTGCGTGGCACCTTGGGCAAGTGTCTTCTACTATAGCCTCGGGCCGACCAAAGCCTTGTGAGTGGATTTGGTAGACGGAAACTGAAAGAAGCTCGTCGTATATATGTATATATATATATATATGTATGTGTGTGTGTTTGTGTGTCTGTGTTTGTCCCCCTAGCATTGCTTGACAACCGATGCTGGTGTGTTTATGTCCCCGTAACTTAGCGGTTCGGCAAAAGATACCGATAGAATAAGTACTAGGCTTACAAAGAATAAGTCCCGGGGTCGATTTGCTCGACTAAAGGCGGTGCTCCAGCATGGCCGCAGTCAAATGACTGAAACAAATAAAAGAATAAAAGAATAAAAGAATATATATATATATATATATATATATATATATATATATATATATAATATATATATATATATATATATCGGCCATGATGAAATACCACAAGGTATAGAAAATACGTATTCGCCTTTATATATTTAAGCCTTTATATATTCAATCCTTTATATTGAACACTCAGTATTTCATATATTCAATAAGACATATTCCATACGTTCAATAAGACATTCAATACTTCATTTCATTGTACCATCCATCTTTTTTTATATTATATATTATATATTCCATATTCTATATCACACATTAATTTTACAAGAATATAAATAAAACATAAAAAAAACAGACAGAGTTGGAACTCTTTTAAATAAAATAATATATTCCTCTATACACGATCATACAAAACCCTTTTTTTGTATTTATTTTTATTCACAGTGGCTGTGTGGTAAGTAGCTTGCTTACTAGCCACATGGTTCCGGGTTCAGTCCCACTGCGTGGCACCTTGGGCAAGTGTCTTCTACTATAGCCTCGGGCCGACCAAAGCCTTGTGAGTGAATTTGGTAGACGGAAACTGAAAGAAGCCCGTCGTATATATGTGTATATATATGTGTGTATGTGTGTGTATATGTTTGTGTGTCTGTGTTTGTCTCCCCAACATCGTTTGACAACCGATGATGGTGTGTTTACGTCCCCGTAACTTAGCGGTTCGGCAAAAGAGACCGATAGAATAAGTACTAGGCTTACAAAGAATAAGTCCTGGGGTCGATTTGCTCGACTAAAGGCTGTGCTCCAGCATGGCCGCAGTCAAATGACTGAAACAATTAATATGTAAAAGAGATACACGCTGAATATCCCCGAGAACTACGTTAAGGGTACACGTGTCTGTGGAGTGCTCAGCCACGTGCACGTTAATTTCACGAGCAGGCTGTTCAGTTGATCGGATCAACTGGAACCCTCGACGTCGTAAGCTACGAAGTGCCAACAACCATGTATGTATGTATGTATGCATGCATGAATGTATGTGTGTATGTTGTGCAGCTTTGTTTTCAAATAAATAGTTCTTTTTTCCGTCAGTTCAACTGCACATCTAAAACTATGCTATTATCATGCTATTATCATTGTCCGAGTCGATGACGAAATGAAAAGACAAAATGGCTCCCCTTTAACCAAACAGATAACATGTTTTTCAACAAACCAGATACATTTTCTTCTTCTCTAGTCCGTTGCAACTATGTTGTTTGATCTGGTCAGTAAATAGAGTGAAAAAGTCAAAATTTTGTCAATGAGAAGTTGCTTTACCTGTAAAACAACTACCTGACAGCTCTCTTGGGCGGTCTAAGGCTCAGGTCAGATTAGTAAAACATGAATTACTAAGACAGGCAGACATATGAAAAGAGAAAACATTGACTGTACGGAAAGATTGCTGCTACACACTCACACACACACACACATACACACGTATATATGTATATATACATATTTATGTATGCATGTATGTATGTATGTATGTATGTATGTATGTATGTATTTAAAAGTATATAGATATAGAAGTGAAGGTAAAATCCAAGATTCTAAGTGTAGGAAATTAATAAGCTTCGAGCAGTCCGTAGAAAGTTGTAGAAAGAATTAATTACTCCTATGAGGTTCTGCTAGCTAAAAAACATATGTAGTCTAGATTTGATCAAATGCATTTCCTGCCCTGTTTAACATTGTCCCGAAACATATAAAAGAGGAAAAGGATCCTATCAGCTTTAAACGGAATCAAGGAATACCAGACAAGCCACCCATACCTGGATACAACTCACTCAGTAAGAACTCACTACTTGAATGGGCCATAGACAAAACTTGACTTAAAAAGGGTTTAGATAATCCTATCAGGTGCTATTGAGTTAGATATGGCCTGGACCAATCTGTGGAGACATACAAGGAAACCGAACAAAAACAAATATGGAGGGTCGTTAGACCAGAACGAGAGGAAAAAAGTGAACGCTGGAAAAAATATTTTCTTTGACAAGAGAAAAAATAGAAGGGAGAGATAGGATACGTCCAGTCCTTAGGACAGTCCCGAAAAACAAGATAGACGATCACGTGAGGAAAAGAAAAATGGACGATGGTCACATGTGAGCAACGAGAGGGAGAAGAAAAGAAAGAAGGAGAGACAGACAGACAGACAGACAGAAAACGGTGAAGGGGAGAAAAAAGGGAATTAGAGAAAGGATGAGAGAGAAAATGATGGGTATAGAATAGAGCCGCATATATATATATATATATATATATATATATATATATATATATACTTTATTTAAAAGCAGCAGAAATATAAGCACATTTCATGTGCTTACTCCGGTATATATATATATATATATATAATACTAGCAGAGATACCCGGCCTTGCTCGTGATTAAAATGATATAGTTTTTTTTATTTTACTTCTTTCAGTCATATGACAATCGACCACAGGATTTATTCTTTGTAAGCCTAGTACTTATTCTATCAGTGTCTTTTTCCGAACCACTAAGTTATGGGAATGTAAACACAGCAACATCGGTTGTCAAGCAATGATGGGGGTACAAATACACACACACACACACACACACACACACACAAACACACACACACACACACACACACACAAATATACACATATATACGACAGTCTTCTTTCAGTTTCTGCATACGAAGTCCACTCACAAGGCACTGGTCAGCCTGAGGCTATAATATACATACATATATATCTATATTTATTATATAATTATTTCAACACATCTTCAGGTTCTTTTTCAAAATATCATATATCTAATTTTACATCCCTTTAAAAAATAAGCAATACAATTAAGCATTAAAGAATAAAAATCAAAACGTAAACAGCATGAAATATGAAATATGAAAACGTGGAATACGAACATTTTTATGCGAACAACGAAAGAAACAAATGGAAAAATAAGACAAGTAACGTACAAAACGACCCTTCAGATTATCTTTGCAATTTCGGGGATAATTATCCCCTTATACAGCACAACTAATTAGCGCTCTAATAGAGCATCAGGAATATAAAACCAAGGAAGAGAGAACAGATTTCGAAGGTCAGCGTTCATATTCACTCAATATATTTCAAGGCATCGGAATACTCCACACCATACATAAGTGCACTCATATACACAAGATATAATATAAAAACATTTAAAAATTGTGTGTGTGCGTGTGTTTGTATGTGTCTTTATATTTATTGGGGACACCTCATCGACGTTTGAAACATTGTGAATTTGCGTATGAATAAAAGAAACAGTGACAATGCACTTTCTGTTAATAAATAAAATGTATATTTTTATTAATCATGATTACGTTCTTACAATATATTAGTCATAATAAGACCAGACTTGAGAATGAGATCAGACTTGAGGATATGATTCGAGTCCATATGGTCGGGTGAGAATAGTATTCATAAATTTAGTATCTATCATCGCATCTTCATAGACTGACTGCATTAATGAGGTACGGAATATTACGTGACAATTTCTGTTACATACGGTTCAAACTGACCGAATAAAATCGAATGCAAATTTCAACTGATTTAGTTATCTGGTTCATCGTGACAAAGCTCGTTTAAGATCGAGATATTTCACAAGAAAAGAAATCTGTCATATTTATTTTTTATTTGCAGTGTTACGGTATCTTTTATTTAAACATAAAAAAAATATACGCTGTGAAATATAAAAAAAAAGCGAGTAGAGAGAGTTTATTGTGACGTTTCGGATTAGAACGTTTCAGCTTCGGAATATAGGTGAAGGTAAGCAGGTGGTGTGGGAAGGTGAGAAAGAAAAGCCTACAGTATACGGAAGAATGCACCTGAAATTGCGCACCTGTTTTGTAGTGTATGTGCGTGTATATGTGTGTGTGTGTGTGTGTATGTGTGTCTGTGTGTGTATGTGTGTGTGCATATACACACATGCATATATATATATATATATATATATATATATATATATATATATATATATATATATATATATATATATATACATATACATATATATATATATATATATATATATATATATATATATATTTGAAGCAAAGCAACAAAAATTCAATAAGCTATAGCAGTACGTACGTTTCGTACAAACTTCATTTATTTATGTAGTGAGAACACCACCTAAGATGTGCAATGAAAATGTACTCCTCAGCTGCATAATGGAAGTTCATTTTAGAAAGTCATTTTGTAGATGTGTGCAAAAACAAGAGTAGGAGAAGAAGAAAATACCATCTTGACTGGGCTGTTAATCAACAGTCTAGCAGAATCGTTAGCGCGCCGGGCGAAATACTTAGCAGCATTTCGTCAGCCATCACGTTCTGCGTTCAAATTCTGCCGAGGTCGACTCTGCCTTTCATCCTTTCAGGCTCGATTAATTAAGTACCAATTGAACACTGGGGTCGCTGTAGTCAACTTAACCCCTTTCCTGGAATTGCTGGACTTGTGCGAAAATTTGTAACCAAAATTTATAGTTCTAGTCTAGGTAGGGTCTGCTTACCTTGCTTACACAGATGACCCGTCTCTTATATGTACGCATGTGTTTTTAATGTGTGTGTGTGTATATGAAGGTACATGTGTTTGGGTCCGTATTGATAGTTTATTGTTGTAATACTTTCCCTTTTTTTCTTCTTTTTCGCCGTCTCTTTGCCCCTTTTATTTTTTTCCTTGCATAATAATGGGAACAGCCTTTAAAGAGAAACTGAGTAGATATTTACACATACACACGCACACGCACATGAATGTACACAGACACACAAACACACACATATATGCATACATACACATAATATATATACATATATATATATATATATATATATATATATATATATATATATATATATATATATATATATATACATATATGCATACACATATAGAGTAGAAAAGGAGAGAGAAAAAGAAAAAGTAAAAACAAGACTGGATAGGGTCACGTATATATATGTATATATATATATATGTGTGTGTATGTATGTGTGTGTGTGTAATCAGCCATCTTTGTATATAGCATGTGATACATATATACATACAAGCACATGTGTATGTGTATTTGCTTGTGTATGTGTATTTGCTTGTGTATGCCTCTCTCTCTCTCTCTCTCCCTCTCCCTCTCTCTCTCTCTCTCTCTCTCTCTCTCTCTCTCTCTCTCTCTCTCTCTCTCCATGCTTCCCAGAATGACTTTCACATTGAACCGGCCACCTGCCAACTGGTGAAGCAGTAAACGCAAGAGACGTTACTAAAACAGTGAAATCAGAGTAAAACGGTGAATGATTGTGAGACGTGGGCTTTGTCAGCGTCTGGTAAGGTTTCACAATGAACGCCTTACAAACTCCTCTCTTG
>NC_142937.1:87468313-87513313 GCF_046866305.1 Octopus bimaculoides | reverse complement strand
TATACGTTTCGTCCTCTCTCTGTTGACCTTCTGTTTCTATTTCTCCTGGCGTTAATTACGCCATATGTGTGAGTATAGATATGTGTGTATGTGTGAATATATAGATCTGCAATATGGAATGTGTACACGCACACACACACACACACACACACACACACACACAGATAGATAGATAGATAGATAGATAGATAGATAGATAGATAGATAGATAGATAGATAGATAGATAGATAGATAGATAGATACGTGTGTGTTTCGTGTTGACGTGTTTGCGAGAGAGTGAAGTGTAGGGTATGTGCGTATATATTTATGTATGTTTATCACTGTTTTCCATCTTTGCCTATTCCTTTCATTTCGCAACAGTATTCAATCAAGTTGCTCTCATGAGGTAACCGACCAACTTGAGCCACACCTAACGTGTGGAATTTTGACTACGAAAGCACAACAACACAGTAAAATCACAGAGTTGCATTTCTTACGGATTTTTTGTTCTTTTTAATGCCTTAGCCAAAGGAAGAAACATGTACATCATACAGGGAACATGAGGTGAATAGCAAGGGAAACCCGGTGACCTGACTTGAATGAATGCCTGCATAGAGTGAAGACTGGAAGAAACATACTCAAGGCCCAAGTGGTAGTGTTAAACCGAGTACTGGGTTGATTATGAGCAGCACCCAAGAATAAAAACGGTCAACCCTGACAGATTTCCTCACAGTTTCTTATTTCTTTATTGCCCACATGGGGCTAAACATAGAGGGGACAAACAAGGACAGACAAAGGGATTAAGTGGATTACATCGACCCCAGTACGCCTCCACTCATTCATTGTATATGATACACATTCCTTTTTATTACAACCCGTTGAGTAACTTGAAAGTTATTGAAAGGAAACCTTCATATCATTCAGTATTTATGAAACAGGAGCTAGCTAAAAGCCTGAAAACAAACATGGACATTTTAGGACATTTAAGAAAACGCTTTCGACAGGCAAAGAGTTAAATATATATCAGTTAGTGACTTCCATATTTTGAATAACATTCACGTCATTAATCTATTTTTATTTATTTATTTTCTGGACGCTTTATTCCACTTCTTCATCTTACACGTTGATAAACATAAATGATAAGGAAAACAGTTATTACCACTCCAACTTTCTTCAGTTTGAACAACAGGTGGCGCTACTGTCAGATAGTGGCAGACAGTAGTGTGTTTCTCTCTCTCTTTCTCTTTCTCTCTCTCTTTCTCCTATAAATTCCCACCGGTAGACAGACAGTACAAAACAATAAACTTTACTGGTACAAACTTCAACTGCACTACGGAGTTTAATGTATATATGAGTGGAGGCCGGGTGGTGGGGGAGCAAAACAGCGTCTGTGAAAAAGCTGAGAACATTTAAAATGCAAACTTAAATAATAAGGGCCACAGTCAGTTTATCTATCGCATGGGGTGAGTGTCAACTTATGTCAAGAGGCGATTTCAACCACGCCACTTCTTAGTGTTTGAGCGTTCCTTAATCATCTCAGTCTGGTTACGTCATTCCATATAGAACCCAAAGACCGTAGTCCTTGACTCAAGTAGCTTTTGCATTCTTGCTCTTTCTCTCTTTTAATGGGTGCGGTTCCTAAAAAAGAACTATTTGGAACAGATATTATTATACGCTACAATAATAAGCAGTGGTGTGCCAGAAACATAGAGCGCCGTATTAAATATCAGGCAGTATTTAGTTCTGTTCCCGTATGTTCTGTGATCAAATCACGCTAGTATCGACTTTTGCCTTTTACCCTTCCAGGGGCTAAATATAAATACCATTCATTTAGGAGAGTTGATCATATCCATGAAACTCCTTCCCACTCAGGTTATCCCTGTCTAAAAACACAATTTCATTTGCGACCATTCCATTCTTCTCTCGAATATTGCATGTCTAAGGCTTCATTATTTAATGTGTGCCTCCGTTTTCAAAATGGTAGGGCAGCTTATTTAACTTTTGAATGCGATAACCTTCTTACAAAAGATGTGCGATAGACCAGATAATATTATATGGTAATGAAATAAGGTGACCGACTAACAAAATCGTCAGAGCGTCGGAAAATATCTTATGGTATTTCTTCCGGCTCCTAATATTCTGATTTGAAAAACCGTCGATGTCAACCTTTCTTTCACCCCCTGCGGGACTGATAAAGTAAAGTATTAGTCCACAACTAGGGTCGACGGCATTGTTTTTTTGTTTTTTTTTTGAATATGCTCAGGGTATTCTGTTTTTGTTTTGACAACGAAAACAGGTGAAGACTAAGAGCAAAGCCTCGAATTATGTACATTAACACCAAGACTAACGTTTCTGCCAGCTCGCCGCCTTTTTGATAAAAAGTATCAGTAAAGTGCTGATGTCAGTTTTTTTCGATTATACCCTTCGATACAAAAATAAACGGATTTTCTTGCCTTAGTTTTTTTGTATTATTTATTTATTTATTGTCAGTGTAAGAAAACATAAAAATATCAATGTCAATAGATGACAAAATCATTAGGACGCCAATAATTATAATTAAATGTAGAAGAACAACAGTTACATTCCAACCGGATCTAGCTTAAAGTATTTAGTCATGCTCTTCCATACCCGAAGCTCGAATCTGATAATTACATCATCGAGATAATACGAACCAGTTATACAGAAGCTTTGAATTGGCAGGTATTAGAACATTGGATACAATATCCTGCAATATATGTTCCGGTTCCTGACCTCAAAATCCACCGCGATCGCTTTTGTCTTTCATATCATGGAGGTCGATAAATAAAGTGCCAGCCCACGTGGTTTGATTGGCAGGATTGTTACAGCGTCGAACGATGTTTTCTGCTATCTGTTCTGATACATTACATTTCGAATTCAAATCCCGTCTTGGTCGCTGATGGTCAGGGCTAATTACCCGACCAAAGTAGTGCTCCGTCTAATCAACAGTTAGCCCATGTATACAAGTAGGACCATTGTCTTCCTAGATATGCAATCAACTTCATATTAAAGCTTCATCCAGCAACGGATTAACAGCGTCTAAAAGAAAATGAAATAAGCTGGAAGCTAATTCTGTCAACTATAAGATTCTCCATTTCAAAGTATGACTTTGCGTCGATATTGAATTCTAAAATAAGAGCATGGCCTCAGTTTTTGGAGGAACAGCACAGTCAATTTCATCGACCCCAATATTTGACAATATTCTATCGACCCCTGAAAGGATGAAATGTAAATTCGAAACACACACACACCGAAAGTTCAGCGCACAACGTTAAAAGATGTAATGAAATACCAAGAGGTATTTTTCGGCACTCTGCTGTGTTTGCTAATCCAAAGTTTTCAGCCAATATTAGGAATCAACCGAAGGCGGCGAACCGGCAGACTCGTTACCATGCCAGAAAAAATGCTTAGCGGCATTTCGTCCGTCTTTACGTTCTAAGTTCAAATTCTGTCGAGGTCGACTTTGCCAAGCTTGCTTCCCAACCACATGTTTACGGGTTCAGTTCCACTACGTGGCACCTTGGGCAAGTGTCTTCTGCTATAGCCTCGAGCCGACCAAAGCCTTGTGAGTGGATTCGGTAGACGGAAACTGAAAGAAACCCGTCGTATATATATATATTTGTGTGTTTGTCTCCCCCCACCATCATTGCTTGACAACAGATGCTGGTATGTTAACGCCTCCGTAACTAAGCGGTTCGGCAAACCGACCGATAGATAAGTACTAGGCTTACAAAGAATAAGCTCTGGGGTCGATTTGTTCGATTAAAGGCGATGCACCAGCATGGCCGCAGTCAAGTGACTGAAACAAATAAAAGAATAAAAGAATGAAGGAATTATAAAATCCGGAAGAGTTTTGATTCAGTAGCATCGATAAAGTTACGGATAAAACGCTTCTTATTTTCCTTCTTTTTTCAGTTTTTAGTTGCGGCCATGCTGGGGCAGCCGCCTTAAAGGGTTTAGTCGAACAAATTCACCTTACTACTCCATTCTTAAGAAAGAAAGAGAGAAAGAAAGAAAGAAAGAAAGAAAGAAAGAAAGAAAGGAGCCTTGTACTCAATCTACCAATCTCTTGCCGAAACAAACCAACACAGACTGTCAAGCGGTGGGCGTGGACACACACACACACACACACACACACACACACACACACACACACACACACACACACACACACACACACGCACGCACACACACACACACACACACACACACACATACACATACTGTACCGGAAATACAGTATTTCCTTAATTCACTTTGAATTTAAGCTAATTTTTGGATCGCCTTGAAAACGTATTAACATGTATTTTCGGAAATATTAATTTCAATGATATTTTCTACATCTAAAGATGTTGATACAACAAAAACAATCGTCGGCTTCATAACGTGAATTCTACAATTAAAGATGTGATTTTTCTGTATACGTATTTTTGTTGTCTAATACTACGAATTACTTGAAATTCTTCTAAATGATATTTGAACCTACTCATCATAGATGAGGAATTATCTTGGATGTGTATTCTTCTTGCATTTATTGGTACCTAATTGTTCGAGATAATTAACCAAATTCGCTTAAAGCTGAGTGCTTTACCAATATCTGCCTGGATTTTTCATTCCTTGTCTTCTATATATATACATGCGTATAAGAAGGGATGACCACTAGGTGAACATCCAAAATGCTAGAAAGAGGTCATCAACGACCCAACCACAAAAGAAAAATCATGTCTTTTGTGGTTGGGTCGTTGATGACCTCTTTCTAGCATATTGGATGTCCACCTAGTGGTCATCCCTTCTTATACGCATGTAATACAATTTTTCTGAATTATCAGATTTTTTATATGCTAGACCAATAGTTTTAAATTGAAATTAATATTCAATTTATCACCTTCAGTATATATATATATATATATATATATATATATATATATATATATATATCAAACTGGAACAAAAACGCAATTGAGGGCATTAAAATGTTCGGACAGATAGACAACACAAAGACGGACAAGAGAACCAGTTAGAAAGACAGGCAAAAAAGACGGGTTATTCTTGGCTTTCTTTCTTCAGTCAATTACCAGAAGTCACGACCATTTCGGGTAGTTACACTTGAGATGGTTTGATCTGGTTGTCCTCCAAAAAGTCTAAGCTAAGAGCATTAGACCCCTTTGTAAGAAAGCTAGCGAATGTGTATGGCAACAAAGACATACATACATACATACATACATACATACATACATACATCTTTAGATATAGAAAATATCATTGAAATTAATATTTCCGAAAATACATGTTAATACGTTTTCAAGGCGATCCAAAATTAGCTAAATTCAAAGTGAATTAAGGAAATACTGTATCATTCGCCATGATAAATCGCTAGTCACTACACATTCTTTTTTTCTCTCCTTGTTTCTTTCTGTGTTCCTTTCTGTGGAAGAGCGCATAACAAGTGATGAGCGATAAGATAAGGTCACTTGGATAAAGAATGAGCAGGCTTCTTTTCTCTTTTAATAATGCTTGTTGTTCTTGTTCTTGTTTTAACCATGGCTGTCTCTGCGTAGTTATTTGTGTGGTTGTTTACTTTGTAAAACAGAAAGGGGAGAGGGTTGCTAGCACATCACACTCTACCCACATTTTTCCCATCCACATCTTTACCATATGGATCCCTAACAGAATCCGATAATAGGTATACATGCAAATCGATCTAATTACTTGTCTCCTAAAATCAGGCATAACTTGGCGATCGGTCGACTTACAATACCGTTCTTTGTCTTGAGTTAACTTGACAACAAGGTCAAGGTGAGCTCTGATTGGCTGAATGCAAATGAATTCATAGTGGAGTCCAGAACTCTCGTGGGAAAAAAAAATTTTGCAGCCGCGAACGATAATAGAAGATACTTGCCCAAGGAACTGAACACGAAACTGTGTGGTTGCAAAGAGGGATTAACCACACAACTATGCCTCATCCTTTAAATTTCTAAGTTCATTCCTTGCAAAGACGATGAAATAAAGTACCAATCAAGTACCGGAGTCAATAAATTTGATTACAGTTCTCTTCAAACATGTTGTTTTGTGCTTATGTAAAAACAAAAAAAAAAAAAGAAACTTCTTAAAACAAGAGAGCTGTGACAATATTTTCTAAACTATAGCTGCAAGTCTTGAATCTACAAAAGCCACCCACTTCGCTGTTCTAGGTTTGCGTTTCTAAATTGTTTCAAAACAAACGCCAGATCCTTTCTTTTTTATTGTAGAGACGTCACAGCTGCGTCTCATCTTATCTCTTTATTTTCTCTCTCTCTCTCTCTCTCTCTCTCTCTCTCTCTCTCTCTCTCTCTCTCTCTCTCTCTTACACACACACACACACACACACACACACACAAGCACGCACGCACACAAACATACCCTCATCTATATATCTCACTCTCTCCTCTTCTTTCTCTCAATATAAAGATATATTTACACAACCATCTATATACACAAACATACATACATACATAGAGAGAGAGAGAGAGTCCGATGGTAGCTTAGCTGGCCGAAACTTCGAAGTCCCTCTCAATACGATTCTTGTAAGAAGAATAGTAAATTTATACTCTACAAAAGCGTGTCGTAGTGTTTAGGGTGTTAAACTCCTGGTCGTAAGATTGGGGGTTTCGATTCCTGGACCGAGCGATGCGTTGTGTTCTTGAGCAAAACTCTTCATTTCACGTTGCTCCAGTTCACTCGGCTAGTAAAAATGCGTAACCCTGCAAGAGACTGGCGCCCCATCCAGGTGGAGAGTAAATACACCAGGGAAACCGGCCCCATGAGTCTATATGACTCGGGGAAGGAACTTTATTCTTTTTCACTTTTACTGTACAAAATTATGAAGTAAACCATCAGATTAATATATTAGCCAGAAGAACCCGCGATGTACAGAGGTTGTGACAGGTGAACCGCGATGTGCCGAGTGATTACTGTACTTTGTAGTGTATTACGGTTGTATAACGAAATACCGTGTGCCTACATGTCATTAATATTTATGAACCATAGGGTGGTGAGCTGGCAGACACGTTATCACGCCGGGCGAAATGCTTAGCGGTATTTCGTCTCTCCTTACGTTCTGAGTTCAAATTCCGCTGGGGTCGACTTTGCCTTTCATCCTTTCGGGATCAATAAATTAAGTACCAGTTGCGTACTGGGATCGATTTAATCGACTGCCCCGCCTCCCCCAAAATTTACGGCCTTGTGCCTAGAGTAGAAAAGATTCTTCTATTTGTTTCGGTCATTTGACTGCGGCAATGCTGGAGCACCACCGTAAAGGGTTTTAGTCGTAGAAATCCACCCAGGACTTATTTTTTGTACACCTAGTACTTACTCTATTGATCTCTTTTGCCGAACAGGTAAGTTACGGGAACATAACGGCCTAGCATCGGTTGTCAAGCGATAGCGGGATGACAAGCACTGACACACACACACGTAAGTGCGCGCGCGCGCGACGGGCTTCTTTCAGTTTCCGTCTACCGAATTCATTCACAAGGCTTTGGTCGGTCCGAGGCTATAGTAGAAGACACTTACCCAAGGTGCAACGCAGTGGTACTGACCCCGGAACCACGTTGTTGAGAAGCATGTTCTTTACCACACAGCCACTCCTGCACCTGTCATATATATATATATATATATATATATTTTGGGTTGGTGCATAATTATTGCGGCTTTTTTTTTTTCAACAAATCTTATTCAAGAAAAACAATAACAATATTTAACGAAAACATCTTTAAATGACGGTCTGACCGTCTGCCAAGCAAATGGGGAGCAGAAATTGAAGTAGATGGTAAATATGCTCCGGAATAATCATTTAAAGATGTCTTTGTTGAATAAAATTTATTGAAAAAAAGACGCAATAATTATGCACCAACCCAATATGTGTGTGTGTGTGTGTGTATTTGTTTGTATGTTTGTGTGTGAGTGTGTGTGTGTGAGTGTGTTTGTATGTGTGAGTGTGTGTGTGTAATTTTAGGCGAAACTAGGCCAGTGATTCACATACATGTATGAGTATATATATATGTGTGTGTATATATATGTGTGTGTGTGTGTGTGTGTGTGTTTGTGTGTGTGTGTGTGTGTGTAAGTATGCGCGCGCTGTGTGTGTGTGTGTGTTTGAAAGAATGAGTAGTGATGGGTTTTTTTTATGGGATAATTTTTAACAATATTAAGCTTAAAATAAAAATTATCCACTCAAGAAACCAATCATTACTCATTTTTTCAAATATATATAATACTCTACCAAGAACTTTCCCTTTACTATGTGTGTGTGTGTGTAAATGATAGGAGACATTTTCGTCACGGTGACTCAAACTAATAGGTGTGCCCTCTGAGTACCCAAATTGGTGTGTCACTAAAAGTCCGGTTTGAACCGGAGAAGTGTTGCCAAACTGTTTGCCATAACTCTTTTGCTTTAATTTACATATGCGTGTGTGTGTATGTATGTATGTATGTATGTATGTATGTATGTATCTGTGTGTGCATGTGCTTGTCCTCCACTACCGCTTGATAACCGCATGGACATAAGCCTCACACACGTGTCAAGTTCCATCAAGATCTCTCGGATAGTCTTGGAGGAGTTAAAGTAACAAATTCACAAACTTGCCATTTATTATGATAGCAGAGTCCGCAGAAGGAGCTTACTAGGACAGCCGCACGATTCTTTGAATCAAATCTTATACATCTTTTATACATACATATATATATATATATATATATATATATATATATATATATATATATATATATATATATATACACAAACACGCACACACACACACACACATATATATATATTCATATATACATACACGATGAATGTATGTATGTATGTATGTATGTATGTATGTATGTATGCATGCATGTATTTTTTTTTTTTAGATAGTTTCAGCTTAGAGCTGCGGCCATGCTGATGCGTATATAAAAAATATCAATTGAGCACTGGGATCCATGTAATCCACTCGGCCCCTCACCCCAAGGTTTCAGACGTTGTGCCGATAATAGAGAAAGGTATTTGTTTATCGATCGTGGAAACGTAGGACACAGTTAACCTTAGTAAGATTTTAACAAAGAACAATGAAACGTTTCATCCGCTTTTTTATCCTTTCCCCACACCGTCGGTCAAAACCAGAGGCTGTAAACGTGGGCGATACCGCCCTCAGAGGCGTGCTGGACATGTCAAAGGGGTCGTTAGGTTTTAGGGGGTAGTGAGGCGTTAGGATTTAGGTACATACGAACTTTTACCTGTAGTAGTAATTATGTAACAAGTAATGGTTATTAAAATTAAATGAGATCTCATCAGCAACAGGGAAGTCACTAACTTGTAATGTATAAAGTAAATTTATTCTTTTACTTATTCTTTGTAAGCCTAGTATTTATTCTATCGTTCACTTTTGCCGAACTGCTAGATTACGGGGACGTAAACGCACCAGCATCGGTTGTTAAGTGATGTTGGGCGACAAACACAGATACACAAACATATACACACACATACATACATACACACACACACACACACACACACACACATATATATATATATATATATATATATATATATATATATATATATATATATATATATATATATATAATTTAGAGAAAAAAACCACGATTATTTAATTCATCAATGAAATTCCACAATCACATATAGAAAAATTTTATAAGTAAATACACGTGTAGTCATTTTTGCTATTTTAATATTTATTACTTTGTACTTTTTAAATTTTTATTATAGGTCTTTTTAGTGTATTTACTAATTAAATTTTTCTATATGTGTTTGTGGATTTTCATGGATGAATTAAATAACTGTGGGTTTTTTTTCTCCAAATTATAAATTTATATATTCTATATTTTGAAATTTATTTAATTTTGATAAATTAAATTGAATTTTTCCCTGTAAATTTGGAATTTTTCCCTAATATTATCATCATTATATATATATATATATATATATATGACGGGCTTCTTTCAGTTTCCGTCTACTAAATCCACTCACAAGGCTTTAGTCGGCCCGAGGCTATAGCAAAAGACACTCGCCCAAGGTGCCACGCAGTGGGACTGAACCCGGAACCATGTGGTTGGTAAGCAAGCTACTTACTACACAGCCACGCCTGCGCCTATTTTTATTAATTTTTTCATCATTTCACTGTTAAAAGTATAGACAATCCTTTTTTTCTTTTTTAAAGTTTTACAACGACCCCAGCGCTTGACTTGTAATTATTTAATCGACCCTGAGAGAATAAAAATCAAAATCGGCCTCGACAGCATTTGAACTCGGAATGTAAAGAGGGAAGAATTGCAGCTAAGTACGCTAACGATTCTGCCAGCTCACAGACTTAGTCGCTTGTCTGTATTGTGACACTGCAGCCAGTGTCATTTCTACTACCACCTCCACAGACACCACTCATACCATTATCCCTACCAGTAGCACTTAAGACTACCATTATCGCCATCACCACCATCACCACACCCACATGTACCTCTACTACCACCACCACAACCATCTACACTTATACTACAACTGCTACCATCCCCACCACCGCTACCACCGCTACCACCATCAGCACTGCTACAACCACCACCACCTATGCTGCCACCACCACCACTACCGCTTCCACCACCACCACCACCGCTTCCACCACTACAAACGCTACTACCACCACCTCTACCACCACCACCATCACCGCTTCAACCACCACCACCACACCACAAGCACCACCACCACCACCGCTACCACCATCACCACTACCGCTTCCACCACCACCGCCGCTACGACCACCGTCACCGCTACAACCACTACTACCACTACTGCTTCCACTACCACTACTGCTACCACCACTATAACCACACCAACCAATCATAACCACCAACACCACCAGCACCACCCGTTCCAACACCATAACCCGTACCACCGTCAAAACGAGGTCCACCCTTCCTCTACAACTACCACCATCTCAACCACCACCGCCACCACCATAATTACCGTTACTACTACCACTGCAACCATCATCACCATCACCACTACCACTACAACCTCGACCAGTAAGTGCTACCATCGCCCTCATCAACACCATTGGTAGCAAACACCATAACCGGTACCACCAGCACCACTACCATTCTACTTGTACTATAACCACTACCACACTGCTAGTACTACCACCTATACCACCACCACCAGCACCACCACCAATGTGTAAACAGGTCAGTTTTAGTGAGTGAAGGTCACCAGATGTTAGGGTGTGGTTCTTCTCTCCACCAATGAAGATCTACTTAGCTTTCACACTTTGTGCTACATTCTAGTATGGTGGTGGTGGTGGTGGTGGTGGTGGTGGTGGTGGTGGTGGTGGTGGTCGTCGTCGTCGTCGTCGTCGTCGTCGTGATAGGGGTGGTAGTAGGGGTAGTGCTGGTAGTGGTGATGGTGTTGATGATGGTGGTGGTGGTGGTAGTAAGGGTGATAGTAGGGGTGGTGGCGGCGGCGCTGCTGCTGCTGGTGATGCTGGTAGTAATGGTGGTGGTGGTGGTGGTCGTCGTCGTCGTTGTGGTAGGGGCGGTGCTCGTAGTGGTGCTCGTAGTGGTGTTGGTGGTGATAGTGATGGTAGGGGGTGGTGCTGGTGGTGGTAATGGTGGTTGTGATAACGGTTGTGGTGATGATGGTGGTTCTGATGGTGGCGGTGGTGGTTGGGGCTGGGTGGGTTGTGGTGGTTGTGGTGGCAATGTTTGTGGTAGTGTTGATTATGGTGTTGGTGGTGGTGGTAGTGGTGGTGGTGGTGGTAGTGGTGGTGGTGGTGGTAGTGGTGGTGGTGGTGGTGGTGGTAGTGGTGGTGGTGGTGGTGGTGGTGGTGGTGGTGGTGGTGGTGGGTGGTGGGTGGTGGTGACAGTATTTGTAGTGATAATGAAGTTGATAAGGTGACATTTTAGTGACATTTTCTTATTTCTTCTCCTTTGTTCTCCTTCATCTCTCAATCTTCCTCATCTTACCTCTTCTTCTTCTTCTTCTTCTTCTTCTTCTTCTTCTTCTTCTTCGTCTTCTTCTTCTTCCTTTTCTTCTTCCTCTTCATCCTCTTCTTCTTCCTCTCCTTCTTCCTCTCCTTCTTCTTCCCCTTCTTGTTCTCATTCTTCTTCCTCTCCTTCTTCCTCTCCTTCTTCTTCCCCTTCTTGTTCTCATTCTTCTTCCTCTCCTTCTTCCTCTCCTTCTTCTTCCCCTTCTTGTTCTCATTCTTCTTCTTCTTCTTCTTCTTCTTCTTCGTCTTCTTCTTGTTCTTCTTCGTCTTCTTCCCCTTCTTCTTCCCCTTCTTCTTCTTCTTCTCCTTCTCCGTCTCCTCCTCCTCCTCTTCTTCTTCTTGTTCTTCTTCTTCTTGTTCTTCTTGTTCTTCTTGTTCTTCTTGTTCTTCTTCTTTTTGTTCTTTTTCTTTTTCTTCTCCCTTCTTATCCTTCTTCTCCTTCTCCGTCTCCTCCTACTACTCTTTATTCTTCTTTCAAAGTTTCTTTCACTTTATGCTTGTCTTTATATCGTCCCCTTCATCCCCTCGATGGCCCCCTCACCTGTTGCCCTTGAGGCAAATATTTTTTCTAAAAAGTCATCATCATCATCATCATCATCATCATCATCATTATTATTATTATTATTATTATTGTTATTATTATTATTATTATTATTATCTTAAATATTAACATACTGATATGCTAATACCTACATACGTCCGTACCTGTGGTGTGTGTCACACTTACTTGAAAGGAAGAGGTAAAAAGAGAGAAATCAAACATAAGCAGAGGGAGTATAGTTGAAGTGGGAGGCAAAGCAGCAAAGAGGAGGGACAAACAACTGACAAGCAAATCTGTTGTATTGAGCCGAATATTTGCTGTAGTCCATAATTCACACCAAGACAAAACACGCACAAGACAACACCTCCAATCAGTCAAGATTATTATTAATATCATCATCATCATCATCATCATCATCATCATCATCATCATCATCATCATCATAACAGGGATCTAACCTACAAGATGGACTTCTCACCTGTCTGAAGTAGGTCACCCAATTTGTGTTTGGGTCTAATTATGTTATTCCTCTTATTTTTCATTAGTTCAGTGTACAATATCTTAAGCCTCCTCTCATTTTTACATTACTTTGTTTTGTCCATCCACACACATCTTTGTGTTCGTCGTGTGTCGTGTGCAATTTGTACGTAAGGCCCATGTACCAGTAAAACAATTTGTTGTTGTTATCGTCGTTATTGTTGTTGTTGTTGTTGCTATTGTTGTTAACACTATAGACACTTTGTTTAGGGTTGTGGTAAGAGGTATTAACTGCAAAGTCGGTCACAGCGTACACCCCACCAAGATTCTAGTAGAAAATTTTGTGGAAAATTGTGAAAAGAAAAACACGAACGTTAAAACAAAATAGCAAACTAACAGAACAGAAATGACAACAGTTAAATAAGTAGATGCAATTACAAACACAAACGTAAATATTGACAGTTCGGAAAATGATGAGAAAAACGAAAACATTTGTAACATAAACTCACAAGTTAGCGAAATTTGCTGAAATTTGCACAGCGTAAGCAACAAAAAATACAGCTTTGAGAGTCAGGGGAAAAATCTGAACGGTGGGGTGAGAACATTATAGACACATAGTAACTTATGGTCACGCTTGACCACAAAACCAGAAATGTATCTTGCAGAAGGTATTGAGAAAGGATGCGATCAAAGGTCTGTCATCGAAATTTTCAGTCCCATAACTTTTAGAAACGCAAATCTTAAGATTCCAATGTGGTCGTGGAAGGCTTGCCGTTTGTCGTTAGTAATATAGTTGGGAGCGCGGAGACTAGTTCGATTTTTAACAGGTCTATTTATGATAATCTTTACTTATTAAAGAGTAATCGTCGAGAGTGGGTAGTAAATCTAGCTTCAGTTCCCTAGGATCAATTCATAATATGATGACCGAAAAACGAATTTGATCGGAAAACGAATTTGATCGGAAAGCGAATTTGAAAGACTAACTTCTTGGCGCTAATTTTTTTCGCGATTTTGAATGACTCGATTATCAAATTGAATCACAAATGTGCGAAGATGACTGCAAAACCTATAATATTTCGTAGATATCTACTACTGCACAATATCACGCAAAACTACACACACACATACACAGAAACATACACACTCTCTCTTTCTCTCTCTCCCTTTAATATACATATCACAGGCGCACGCGCACACATATGCAGCAACACACTGAGGCACGAACGTACTTCAAGCTCTTATCCAGATATCCACGCGACAAAGCAGATGGCACTCATATATGACACTTCCTTCCAGACACACACACACACACAAACACACTAGAAAACCCCACATAGGGTTTCAATACCGCCACCCTACCCCCACCTCCTACTAATATCAATCTACCCCACTGCCACCTCCGACAACAAACTCCAGCCCCTTCTCCTCCTTCTCTGGCATAAATGTTCCGTTCCCTCCTCTGCCACTGTCACTATCAGAACGATGTCGTCTCCGATCACCGATGAGCTCAGCCCACCTTTTTCTCACCGCCAGTACACCTCCCCGTACCTACTTCATGCCACATCATACCATTCCACTCCAACTATTATGTCAACGGCGCCGCTGGAGTCGATAGTAATGCTAACGTTAAGAGGCGGTGACGGTGTCAACGAAACCGTTTAACGTTTGCCATTTATCTTAAAACAACTCCTCGTCACCCCCCTTCTTCCCACTACTGCCACTACCACCACTCACGCACCCCTCCCCCAACTCATTATCTTTGTAAGCTTGAACTGTTCAGGCGAGATAACAAACGGTGTCATTGTTGCTGTTGTTATTATTGATGTTGTTTAGCCCCAGGTCATCCCTGTTTAAACAGACCTATGATCAAAGACGCTCCAGAAGCGTTCATGCAGTCTCTATTAAAGAGAAGAGTATCATCGAATGTGTCCACTAAATTAAGAGTCCACTAGACTAAGAGGCTATTTTTAGCAAATCAAGATACTATGGAGATCGAATCCATAACGGGGAGGGCAAAGTGAGCTTTTTTAACACCAGTACACACACACACACACACACATACACACACACACACACACACATACACACACACACACACACACACACACTCATACATGCATACATATATACATATATATATAAATGCGCCCTTTTAAAGCCTAGCCAGGCTCATGGGCCCGGTTTTCCAGTTTCAATGGCGTATGTGTTCCCTAGCTGGACGGGACGCCAGTCCATCGTAGCGTTACTCATTTTTGCCAGCTGAGTGGACTGGAGCAACTTGAAACGAAGTGTTCTGCTCAAGAACACAACGTGTCGCCCGGTCCAGGAATCGAAACCACAATCTTACGACCATGGTGCTGACACCCTAACCACTAAGCCACGCATGCATATGCATATATATATATATATATATATATATATATATATATATATATATATATATATATATATATATATATATATATATATATATATATATATATATATATATATATATATATATATATATATATATATATATATATATATATATATATATATATATATATATATATATATACATATATATATATATATATATATATATATATATATATATATATATATATATATATATATATATATATATATATATATATATATATATATATATATATATATATATATATATATATATATATATATATATATATATATATATATATATATATATATATATATATATGCTGCCCGAAGCTCGTCGAAACGCCGGTGTTAAAACGTGGGTAGCTGATGAAGTAGAATGTTCTCTATGTGGCTCGTGTGTTCTCGTCTACGTTTGTTTGCAATGTCCTGTACCCAGATATGCACCTATACATACAGGTGGATGTCGGTATGCACATACCTGTACGTATATATGCATATACTCATTTACTTTTGTATATATATATATATATATATATATATATATGGGAGAATATACAAAAAATAACAACAGACGAGGACAGGTGGTGTAAATAACAAAAGTATATATTAGTATGACGCTCGGGAATACGGAAAGTCTTTGACGTTTCGAGCTACGCTCTTCAACAGAAAGAATACGGAGACAAGGAGAAAAACACGGAGAAAAAAAATTGAATAGTGTTCAGTCAACGGTCAATCATAATAATGGCCGATCATAACAATGACTGACCGGAAGTTAGAAATTCTTATTTCAGGAGAGCTAAGAAAGGGGGAGATAACAAACGGTGATCGGGAACGAGGGGCTGTGTGTGGGAGGTAGACTGCTGGTGATCTTGACGTATGTAGTGTGAAAATGGGGGAAGGGAGAAAGGGAGAAAGTAGTTGGTCAGTTGTAGTGTGTGCGTGGTGTGATGCGAGGGTATTGGTGTGGTGTGACGTGAGGGTGTTGGGAGGTGGGGAAGGCATGGGTGGAGTGTGGGGTAGAGGTAGGGGTATGTGGGTAGGGTGGGGTATGTGGGTAGGGGTGGGTGGTGGGTGTAAGGAATTGGATGGGGTGGAGTGGGAAGGTAGAGTAGGAGTGTGTTGGGGTGTGGTGGGATGAGCTTATGAGGGGGTGTTGACGAGGAGGGAGAAGGGGAAGGTGGATGTAAGAGAGGGGGAAGATGGGTATGGGAGGGGAGAGGAAGAGAGGAGAGAGGGTGGGTATAAGAGAGGGAAGGGGGATTGAGAGAGGGGGAAGGTGGGTATGGGGGAGAAAGAGGGGAAGGTGGGTATGGGGGGAGAAAGAGAGGAAGAGAAAGAGAGGAAGAGAAAGAGAGGAAGAGAAAGAGAGGAAGAGAAAGAGAGGAAGAGAAAGAGAGGAAGAGAAAGAGAGTGAGAGAGAGGGAAGAGGGGTATGGGGGGGAAGAAGAAAGGAAGAGAAAGAGAGTGAGAGAGAGGGGAAGAGAGTGAGAGAGTAAGGGTGAGAGAGTAAGAGAGTAAGAGTGTAGAGAGTAGGAGAGTAAGAGTGTAGAGAGTAAGAGTGAGAGAGGGGGGAGAGGGGGGAGAGGGGGGGAGGGGGGAATACGAGAGAAGAGAGTGAGAGAGGGTAAGAGAGAGGAGAGAAAGAGTAGGGGTGAAGAGAAGTGGGAGTGGAGAGAAGTATGAAGAGAGGTACAAAGAAGTAGGAGTCGGAGCAGGAGGTGAGGGAGGGGAGAGATGGGTGGTAGGAGGGAGGGTGGGGGAGAGAGACAGGAGGAGGGGGTTAGATGAAGAGTGGAGGGGAGTTGAGCCCAAATATATATATATATATATATATATATATATATATATATATCATAAGATTTTTAAACTTTTAAATTTTCATATTCAAAAGAGACAGAGACTTCAAATTCGATATATCGATTTATTCACCACTCTATGTTAACATTTCTATGCCAAACTTATCCAGTGACTGGTCCATTGGATTTAGACGTTTGGCACTTCTTCAGGAGTGGTTACCTTTCGAACAAAACACGAAAAAACACATACATAACTATTATTAGGTCTTTAGGACATCGTTAGCTTTCGTGTTTGTTATTATAGGGGAGATAACTCCTTAATTTTCTATTTTATTGCTCTCCTGTGGATTTCCACTAGATTAATTATTTTGTTTATTTCTCTTTAAACAAAATAATTAATCTAGTGGAAATCCACAGGAGAGCAATAAAAATAGAAAATTAAGGAGTTATCTCCCCTATAATAACAAACACGAAAGCTAACGATGTCCTAAAGACCTAATAATAGTTATGTATGTGTTTTTTCGTGTTTTGTTCGAAAGGTAACCACTCCTGAAGAAGTGCCAAACGTCTAAATCCAATGGACCAGTCACTGGATAAGTTTGGCATAGAAATGTTAACATAGAGTGGTGAATAAATCGATATATCGAATTTGAAGTCTCTGTCTCTTTTGAATATGAAAATTTAAAAGTTTAAAAATCTTATGATATAAATATAAACTGTGAGAACGACCCTTAAGGAATCTAATTAATGATCTCCTAAGGTAAGTTCTTATGCTATATTGGTAACGGTTGCCACATCCTCTGGAAAAAAATTATTATATATATATATATATATATATATATATATATATATATATATATATATATATATATATATATGTATATATATATATATATATATATATATATATATATATATATATATATATATAAGCAATGTTAATTCTCTAAATGAAGTATTAACAGTAACTGCACGATAAAGTGTAGTATATTGCCACTTAAGTGTGGCTGACCCCTCAGTAACATCCACCCCTAGGGGTCATCCACACTTAAGTGGCAATATACTACACTTTATATATATATATATATATATATATATATATATATATATATATATATATATATATATATATATATATATAAAACAAATAATAAATGAGTATATGCATATATACGTACAGGTATGTGCATACCTACGTCTACCTGTATATATAGGTGCATATCTGGATACAGGACATTGCAAACAAAACGTAATATATATATTTGAAAGTCTTTCTCAAAGTTGTTTAATACACCTTTGAAGTACAAAGAGTATTTTTTTTTAATTGTTTATCAGAATGTTACTAACTTTTTCTTTTTTTTTTTGCAGAAGTCTTTTCCGTAGAGTGTGCGAGCGCTTTCGATAAAAGCTGTCTGTATATATATGTCCACCATATATTCAGAAACTAGAAACGAGCATCCACAAACTATATGTCATTTTCCAGCCCTCATCAATGATTTCTAAAAAAAAAAAATTAAAAAAAGGTTAAGTAAAAGCAACCAAATCTCCCTCGAACCTGAGAATAAGACATTTGGCACAGCCGCTTTGGCGCCGCCTATTTTGCGTCGCTGGTTAGACGCTGACTTTTCTGACATCAGACATTTTAATGCATCCCTCATATTAAGAGTCCTCTCGTTCTTGCCCTCTCTCCTTCTCTGTTTATGTGCATACTCTTTTTTACTCTTTTACTTGTTTCAGTCATTTGACTGTGTCCATGCTGGAGCACCACCTTTAGTCGAGCAAATCGACCCCAGGACTTATTCTTTGTAAGCCTAGTACTTATTCTATCGGTCTCTTTTGCCGAACCGCTAAGTTACGGGGATGTAAACACACCAGCATCGGTTGTCAAGCGATGTTGGGCGGACAAACACAGACACACAAACACACACATACATACATACATATATATATATATATATATATATATATATATATATATATATACGACAGGCTTCTTTCAGTTTCCGTCTACCAAATTCACTCACAAGGCTTTGGTCGGCCCGAGGCTATAGTAGAAGACACTTGACCAAGGTGCCACGCAGTGGGACTGAACCCGGAACCATGTGGCTAGTAAGCAAGCTACTTACCACACAGCCACTCCTATAAGTACTAAACAAGAGAAAATGTTTATAGTCATCGTATTCAATTTTTAAAAAATTATGTACAGTATATTTTTGTGCGTATTTTAGCAATATGTGTAAATGAATGTAACTTAAAACGACACAAGATTGCAGATATGAAGGATAACTTGAAAAGTGTATCTAATATCTACAAATTAGAAACCGATGAGAATCCAAACCACACCTTTGTGTATGTTAAGCCCGTTGGCCCTTATCCAAGAGTCAAGCGGTTCTGTTTGTATCTACATTAAAGTCTCGTAATTTTGTTTCTAAGACGGACGGAAGATTAGGAACACAAACTACTTGTGAGATTAAAATTGCTATTCAAATAGAAACGCAGAAGCACGGTCTTCATAAACACGGTAGAATTCCAATCAATAGAGCGTGGTGTCAACGTTAAACGTGCGAAATTGTAGTGATCTTTTGGGGGTTGACTGATGAAGAATAAGCTACGAATTTTCTGTTTGTTTTCGTTGTATCATAGGTGACGTTGTCCGAATCCTCATCGCCACTGTTGTGTCCCATGATGACGACGTATTTCGTCGTCTCTCCGAGACTGGCCCAACCGACATACGTACCCTCGCTGGCCGACTCTACTGACTGTGTTAGCCCGCTATTAATTAGTAGAGGACCAGCCCACTTCTCGCCAAGGGACGTCCGCCACAACAGTTATGTATTTGTAAAATTTTGTTGTTTTTCTTAAATTTTGAAAAACAAATATATATATATATATTACACACACGCTAGCACATATCTATACACGCATACAAACGTACATACGTAGACATATAGGTACTTATACATATGTATCACGTGTGTGTGTGTGTGTGTGTGTGTGTGTGTGTGTGTGTGTGTGTGTGTGTGTGTATAAACACGCATACATGCATATATGAACGTATGCTGGGTGTCAGTTTATATTTATGATACAAGATACGCTTAAATGCCGGTTTACATGTGCCACACCTTGAATGTACTGAAAGCATTAGACAGACAGACAGACAGACAGACAGACAGACAGACAGACAGACAGACAGACAGATAGATAGAGAGAGAGAGAGAGAGAGAGAGAGAGAGAGAGAAAGAGAGAGAGAGACCTAGACACATAGACAGACAAACAGACAGACACATATACATGCACACACGCATACATTCAAAAAGAGACACATGAAGACAAAAACACATACACACATACATACACAGACACACACACGTGCATACATACATTCATGCATACATACACGCATACATAAACAAATACATAAACACATAAACATACACACATACATACGCACACACACATACATACATACACACATACATAGATAAATACATACATCCATCCATACAGACATACACACACATACATACAAACATACATACATTCATACATACATACATACATACATGCATGTATGCATACAAACATTCATACACGCATACATCCATACGTACATACATACATACATACATATTCATATACACACATAAATTCCTCCGTACATACATACATACATACATACATACATACATACATACATACACACATGCGCACGTACGTACATTCATACATATAACCCCAGTTTATAATTTCATACAATAAAAGACCAGCAGCCTTCACACTGAGCCCAACAAAGATTGTATTTCAAGTTATTAATTTATAACAACACTAATCTCTTGTAAAATAAATAGCAAAGAACTACGCTACTAATGTGTCATATAATCATATTTGCTTAAAGGTCAACTCACTGAAATATATGTGATATCACCTGGAAACCGCAAGAAGATTTTGTCGGTTTATTCACCTAGCAACATGAAATCGTTAGACAGCACGTACGCTGCATAAGACACGGTGTTAGTCTCTTTATCGTTCATTCATACATTTCCGTGAGTGATTGTGTGACGGTATATATATATATATATATATATATATATATATATATATATATATATCACATAATCACTCACGCACACACAGAGACATATGCATAGATACAGGCATACACGCATGCACAGGTGTATTTTGTTCTTTTACTTATTTCAGTCATGGTGCTCTGCCTGGAAAAAGCTCAGCAGAACAAAGCGAGTCAATTCTGCTGTTACTAACTTTATCGTGATCTCTTGCCGAACTGCTAACCTACGGGGACAGAAACAAACCTTCCACCCTGCGTCTCCTCTCCACTTCCCTTTCTTTTCTTCCTAGGACTTTCGGTGGTGAATCCGTGTTACTTTTCTTCTTCTTCACCACTGTATACTATTCTTCCATTTTTTGCTCCTCTACGATTGAACCCTCTGCTTCTTGATGTTCTTCCTCTATCTCCTCCTTTTCGTGTTTCTAAGTACACTTAGCTTTCATGTGTCCCCTTACTCCACATTAATAGCATACGAGAGGTTTTCCTCCCACTACAATTATTCTCAGACTCATCTCGTCCGGCAACACCAATTCCTCTACAATTTTGTAGAGGTCTGGCGAACTGATGTGAACCGACACCTCAAGGCCGTATCCCCAACAGTTTACCTCCGTAGTTCTTGTAATTTTCAGTATTTCGGTGTCCTCCTCTGTATTATAGAGGATGGCTGCCACCTCGTCAATTTCTGGGGGCACTCTACGAATCCTTACTCTGGCCGCACGTTTGCCACAGTAGGTTGGTAGTAGTAAAAAAAAAACGGAAAAATAATCCGGATCGATCCCAAAATCTAATCAGTCCGTGCCAGTCACGAGGCCAAACTTCTCTGAAAGTTTCATCCGAATCCATCCAGCGGTTCTTGAGATATCTTGTCCACAGACACACAAACATACAAACAAACATGGCTGAAACAATACATCTGCCTTCGCTATGGCGGAGGTAATAAACTATAACAGGCAAAGTAACAGTAAGACAAAGGCTATATACAATACTAAATTATAGGACTAGGTATCATGGATACAGCTGAAATAGCAAGGCTATAAGATATGGTTGTTAAATAGGCTGGCAGAGAAAATTACACACGTATTACGTGATGAAGATAAAACAAAAATAAGATCAAATAAAACCGAGGCAAAACAAAAGCAACAAAAACGAAAAATAAAAATGGAAATGAAAATGGGAAAAATAAAGGAATGGATAACCGCGATATCACAACCACGTCTCATCATTTAGCGATAGGGTGGTAGCGGCGAATAGTTGTAGGGGTCATTAATGGTATTGGTGGTGGTGGTGGTGGTGGTGGTGGTGGTGGTGGTGGTGGTGGTCGTCGTCGTCGTCGTCGTCGTCGTCGTCGTCATCGTGGCGGCGTGACGTTGGCGGGAGTGCTGGCAATAGAATTAACGTGGCATTGGTCATTTGGATTAAGACGTGACCTAAAAGAAGCTGTACAACCCTTGTCACTCGTCCGTCATTTTTCCTGTTTCCCCCCCACCCACCCACCTCCATTCATCTTTTCCTCTCTCCACGTTTACCCCCCTCCCCCCACCCCTAATCTACCCACCAAAGAAGACTTTTGCGCTTCTCTTTTTCTCTTTCTAGATTAATTTCCTTCAATCTTATTTATGTTATCTCTGTGATGGTACCATCGATAAAACTATGCTTGTGATGGTATGATAACGGTGATATAATCAGTTACAGGAGCTTCACCGTAGGCTAATTACAGCCAGAATAATAATTAAGAAAATAAAAAAAAAGAGCTTTAATCGTCACGACTACAACCTTTCATCATAAATCTGTTCATTCGAAGCAACAACGACGGCGACAACAAAAACAAAAGCAACAAAAAAATGACGGTGGTGGTTGTGGTGGTGATGATAGAGTGGATTTCAAAGAAACTGAGAAATTCGAGAACTATCAGGATTTAGCAATAAAGATTAAGAGATTGTGGAACACAAAGGTGACAATGTTGCGGCGGTAAATTGGTGCAATCAGCACAACGCCCAAACTGCTGCTATCAGAGTGGTCGGAGGAAACTGGAATTGTGACACGTATGAGAGCTGCGTAGTTCATGGCAAATATCCAACGAGGACCAGCCAGCGATTCTGATGTTGAGACAAATATGAGCCACCAGTTGCTGTCTGCATTTCGACTTAAATCAGAAACAGCGTTTCATTATAGCAGCTTAGGGTCATTGCCTTCTCACAAGAAATTACCAAGTCAACGTTCTCAAATATGACGCTGATCGTTCCTGTAGCTTTGATGGTGCAATAAGAGAAACAATTAATCACCTTATCTTTGGCTGCTCTATGTTAACCTCAACTGCGTATACTAATCGCCATGGTAGGGTTGGTCAATGTTTGTACTGAATCATATGCCGTCAGCTTAGATTTCCATATGAGAAGAATTGGTAGGAACATAAACCCGCCAAAGTAGTAGCAAATAAAGATATCACCGTTCTTTGGGACTGATCAAACCAACAGACGATATATTGATTTCATTTCGAGGCAGGAGCTACATCGGCTCCAGTGTCCAACTGGTACTTATTTTATCGACCCCGAAAGGATGAAAGGCAAAGTCGACCTTAGCGGAATATTATCCAATCATCTCGTTCTTCGACAACCTTTATGTCTCCTGTCGGTTGGTTCGGCTTGAAGAATCCATCTTGCGACGGTTCTTTCCTGCGACATTCTAATCACCTCTCCGTAGTACCGGAACTGTGACCTCTCACTGTAAAGATGTATTGGCTCGACATAGAAAAACAGTCTGATCTCCGAGCAACGACGACGACAACGATGATGATAGTGATGGTGATAATGAGGAGGAGGAAGAGGAGGAGGAAGAGGAGGAAGAAGAGGAGGAGGAGGAAGGTCCATTTGAACAGAAACGTTGTAAAGAAGAAAACAAATCAATAACAGAGTATCATCCGTTATAGACAAGTTAGTGGTGAAAGACTGCAATTCTCGGAAGGTGAACTTACGTGTGGCATGGATGGAGTTTTAAATAAGCTAAGGATACGGTACTTCATTTGTAGATTCTTAAACCTATGAAGATATTTGGTGTGACATGAAATTTAATGAAATCGTTTCATTTTTGCATGAAGGACTGAAGAATTAATTTGTTAGAAATCCTTGCGTGGTTGATCTGAATCAAAGCCTGAAATGAATTAGGAATTTTCAGTGATGGTCTAAAGAAGGGGACTAAAGTACTGAGGACATCAGATTAAGGCCAATGCTTGATACTATATCATTGACTAAAGATACATACATACATATATATATATATAGATATTATAAGATCTGGTAATTAGTCATATATTAATATATTAATTAATATCGATTAATTATCAGGGGGCCAGCACATTTAAAGAATCAAAGAGATTCAGAAATATTATCTGCAATCTCAGGGGATTAAATGTTGAGAACTTTTTAGGTCTTAATAGACACAAGATGTGATCTATTTCTAGCGCATTAATTGTCCACGTTAGTGGTCGACGTTATTTTTAAAATAGATAGATAGATAGATAGATAGATAGATAGATAGATAGATAGATATACATACATATATATATATATATATATATATATATATATATATATATATATATATATATATATATAAATAGATAGATAGATAGGTTTCTTTATTAGCCACACAGGGCTCAACACAGAGGGGACAAAATACAAATGTAGAGTTTTTCTTTTCGAGGGGGTCGAAAACAAAGCAGAAAAAAAAACAAAAGTGGGGACAACGATGAAAAAAAAAAAAAAAAAAAAAAAACATCGCAAAACGTTTGGGGTATTTACAAAAAATACGAAATAATACAAAAAATTCCCAATAAATGGGGAGGTTATCCGTGGAAAGAAAAACCTACGAAAAGACCACGGTAACCTCGGTCTTTAGCGTCACAGTTTGTTAAATAAAATTTCTTTGTTTACAAAATTTTAAAACGTTTTATAGAATCATGGTCAAGGTGGCTTCGTCATTTATACGTGCCATTCTTGCTACATGTATCCATCTTTTTTCGAAACATTTGCTAGACAACACTTGCCTCTCTACTCTCACCTTCCTTTTCAAGTGATACTTGAAAAAGTTGATGAGAGATTGACCAGAGAGGAAAGTATTTGTCTCTAATCCTTTCAGACGCGTCCACCAGATGCATTCTTTGGCCATAGCCACAAGTACGATAAATACAGCTCTTCCTTCCCGTTTAAAGGAAGGAGGCGTGACGATATTGACGATAGACTCGGTTGATAAACCGACTCGTCCCACACGCGACAGCAGTCGTTCGACATAAGCCCACAGCTCCGAAATGGTTGGACACTGCACGAGTGCGTGCAGAACGGTTTCATCGCTCTGACCGCATCTCGGGCAGGTCGGCCCCACATTTCGCGAGCCGTGTCTATAGAGCTTATCCCGAACGGGTAGCGCCTCTCGGTAACACTGCCAGGCCAGGGATCTCTGGAAGTTGTCCATAGGTCCCGGCCCGAAAGTCGTCCTGAACAGGCGGGTCAGGTATTCCTCGTCGACGCCCAGGTTCGCCCCGAGATCGTCGTCGTACCTGCCCTCCACTAATCCCCTATAGAATGACTTCGTTGTGATGCAGCCGCTCAAGGTCGACCCGGGACGGCAAAGTTGTTGCAGAGCAACGCGACACTCACGGTGCCATTCGCCATTCCTCGGCCTCTTTTTGATCCACGACTGCAGCTCGGTCATGGAGACGAGCTGCGGGAAAGCGCGTCGCACAAACGGCGACCACACCTGCTCACCGTCGTCTACGTAGAGCCGGAGATGTCGCAGTCTCAGCGCATGTCTGCGCATCATCAACCACGGCATGCCCAGCCCTCCTTTCAGCGGGTGTTGGCAACAAACGGATCGCCTCACCATCGGAACGCTTCCTTTCCACAAAAAGCGGAAGAGGATGCGCTCCATTTCGGTGATGGCGCGATCGGGACAAGGCACAACGGTCAGGCGGTATTCGATGACGGACGCGATGTACGCGTTCGCCACCTCCGCCCGACCTTTTAGGGACAGCTTCCTCTCGGACCATTGCCGGCAGAGAGTGGCCACCCTACTCGTTATCTCGTCCCAGTTCTTCTCCGTTTGCAGGTCCGGACCGAACCAGACTCCGAGCAACTTGACCGGACCGTCCGTCCAGCGTCCCACTACTGAGGCGCTGCCGGACGGTATGGGCTTGCTTCTCCAGGTGCCGAGCAGCAAACCCACCGACTTATCCCGGTTGATTTTCGCTCCCGTCACCGCTTCGTAGTCTTTCAGCGTCTCGCCGACAAGCTCGATGTGCTCGTGGCTAGACGCTATGACGGTGACGTCGTCCGCGTATGCCGACACGCTCGTCCCGCACCCCAGTTCTCGCGGGATGCCCCTCAGCGTCGCCAGCTTCCGCAGTAGTGGCTCGAGAGTCAATACGTACAGGAGCGGCGACAGGGGGCATCCCTGACGAACCGAACGTGCAATGTCGAAGGGTCCCGATAGACGTCCATTGACGCGAACAACCGAACGGATGCCTGTGTACAAGGCAGCCATCCAGCCGCGGAAAACGGGACCGAAGCCGGCCGCTTCGAGGACGGCCTCCAAGTATCGATGGTCTACCCTATCGAAAGCTTTGGATTGATCCAAATTGATCAGGGCCCCACCCATGCCAGGTTCCTTAACTACCCTCTCTATGATGTAGCGCATCAGATGGAGGTTGTCATGGATGCTCCGGCCCGGCACGGCGCACGTCTGCTCCGTGCCGACCAGTTTCTCGATGACAAGCGCCAACCGCTTGGCTAACACCTTGGCCAAAATTTTCATGTCTGCATTGAGCAGAGTGATGGGCCTAAAGTTATCTATGGCGTCCCCCTTGTTTGGATCTTTCTTCAGCAGCGTTACCGCTCCTCGGCTCACAAAACCGGGAACGCTCCCGCCAGTTGCAGTACACGACCGCCAAGACTTCTCCAAACAAGTCTGGCATACAGTTGTAAAGCTCGTAGGGCAGACCATCCAAACCCGGAGATTTGTCCGTCGAGCAACCCGCCATCGCGTCCCTCACCTCCTCCGCCGTGATGACCCCTTCGCAGCACTCCGCCTCTCTTGCCGAGAGTCGTGGCAAGCTGTGCACGTAGGCACTAAAGTCCACCCTGCCTTCTCGCTCGCCACTCCTCTCGAACAGTCGGGCAAAATGCCTCTTCTAACTTTATCACTAGCTCCCCCTCTTCTCTGTTCCTCTCTACAGCTAGTGCCCTGCTATACCTTATTGCTTCCGCCCTCACTGCTCTCTTGAGGGCAAACCACCATTTGTTGTTGACGATGGCTCCCGTCAAAGCCCTCTTTACTAACGTGCTAATCCGGTCTCTGAAAACCTGTCTCGACGGGAAAGACGCGTTTAGTTTCCAGTAACCGGGACCCTGCCTATGTGCCTTATCTAAGTCTAGCGTACACGTCACAAGTTTGTGATCCGTGTAGCTGACTATGTGGAACTGTGGACATCCTAAACTATCTCTATCTCTTGTCCTACACACTATCCTATCTAGATACGATCTCGACGACCCAATGCGGTTGCTCCAAGTCCACGTTGGCACATTTGGGTGGTCGAGTCGGTACCTGTCAGACAACTGGAAGCGTCTGAGCAGGTCTATGAGGCCTTTGCATCCCCTTCTACTTTTGTCACTCCCCACGTAGTCTAGATGCGTGTCCAAGGTAGCATTCCAATCCCCCACTAAAAGTAAGGGACGAGACGTTCCCAGGAATACTTCTAGACGTCGAAAGAAGTCTGACCGACCTGTTAAAGGAGGCACATAAACTGCCAGCAACCGAAAAGCGCCTCCATCGCTGCCGTCCACATCTAGGACAACCAGTCTACCCTCCGGGTCCGTAAATATCGTCTTTACTTGGAGATCCAGACTCTTGCGAAAAAGAACCGCCGTGCCACTACCGCCCATCCTCGGCAGACAGGGAGAAAAATAAATGTTAAACTGTCCGCCAAACATGGACTTTAGGGCTCGCGGTTCATGGAGTCTGGTCTCACTAATGGCTATGATATCCAAATTGTGTGACTTGATGTCATTTAAGAGGTACCCTTGTTTCCAAGGGGACCCTAAGCCACGCACATTCACACAACCAATCTTCACCATGATTCTATTTATACGTGTGCTTTAAAGCACAAAACAAAAGAACAGAGTGTTACTTGCCGTTAGAAAGTTTTGTTTCCTCCTTGGATTTTTCACCAAGGAGGCTATTGTACAATTTCTTGCACAAATATTTCTGGAATCCCCCTACCGAGTTGGGGTAGAGGGATTTTATTGTGTTGTGTAATGCTGGTGTTACATGAATAATTTTAATGTGTTTTGGCGGTGTTGTACGTGGGTGGTTGTTGGTTTTGATATCGTTATTTGTGATGTTTGTTTTAGAGTTGATGTAATTCATCAACTCTGTGTTTGTACTGTCTATTGCTGTTAGCATTGTTTTTTTTATATTACTATTGGTGTTAGTAGTATTTTCGGGAGATGTGAATCTCCCTGCTTTGTTTGTGTTTGCATTTTGTTTTGTTTTCTTCTTACTGCGCTTCCTCTTTCCTTTCGTAGCTATTTTCCACTCCTCCCCACTCTCTTCATCGGATGATCGGAGATCTGAGGAGTCAGAAAGAGGTAACGGCAAATTTTGTGCGTCTGTGTGTGTTTCTGTGAATGTTTGTGTTGCTGTTTTTATTGATGTTGGCTGCTTGTTATTTATGTGTGGTGTATGTGATATGGGGGAGGGAGAGGCAGTCTTGGAATTTTCTTTTTTTTCTTCTGTTTTTGCAGTTTCTGTTGTCTTTTCTGTTGTGGTTATTGCTGATATTTCTGTTGTTGTTTTTTGCGTTGCTGGTGGTGTTGGTAGTAAGGTTTTTCTGTTGGGGGTATTTGGTAGTTGCTTCTGTTGTTGTTGTTGTTGTTGTTGTTGTTGTTTTTGTTTAGCGGCCAGAGGGCAGTCCTTTTTCAGATGTGCTTCGCTGTTGCATAGGTAACAGCGAGGTCGCCTGCCCTCTACCACCACATACAGCTTGTGGTCCTCTGCCAATCTAATGTTTGGAGGAATTTTCTGTGAAGCCTCCTCCGTGATGTGGAGAAGGATTTCCAGATTTTTCCCTCCCCAGTTCTTTTCCTCTCCGACCGTAATCTCCAAAATATTTGCCTCCTCCATTTCCAGGCACACGGCCGATATCAGCCATTGGGTGTCCACCTCCGATGGCACATTTTTTATCATAACTTTGGTCACTCTCTGTCCTAGATAACTCGGTATCATTACCAAGTCATCTGTGCGGAGAGAGAGTGTCGAAAATTGTTTAGCTAAATTTTCATCTAGAAATCTCACTTGCACCGTTCCAAATTTCCTTCCCCAGGTGACATGATTCTGATAAGGCCAAATTTTTCTAAGACAAACTTCAATTTTATCTGTGCTAACATTTTCTACACGTCTGGTTTTTGTGTTTACCAGTTTATAAATGATGCACTTTTTGTTTTTCATTTCTATAATATCTTTTGGTATGTTTATTCTGACATCATCTCCTTCTTTCGTAAGAAGGGATTTTGTGTCTTTTATTTGTTTTTGTGTGAATGTCACTATTGTTCTTTTTTCCTTTAGAGCATTTGCGAAATTTGTTTTTGTTGTGCTGGCGGACAAGTTCTTCTGGATATTTTTGTTTATGTTGGTGTATGTACTGCCTGGTTCAAAGGTGGTGGTAGTGGCAGCAGAGTTTGTTGAACAGGTGATGGTGTCATTGCTGACGGCCGATAACTTTACTTCCTTGTTGTTGCTGTTGTTGTTGTTGTTGTTGTCGTTGTTGTTGTTGTTGTTGTTGTGGTTGTTGTTGTTGTTGTTGTCGTTGGTGGTGGTGATGATGGCGTCAGCAGCAATGGTGCTTACGTCAGAGACATTTGTGACGGTTTTTACGCATGGTTTTGTAACCTTGGTTACAGTTCTGTTTTTGTTGTTGGTGTTGGTGGTGGTGGTGGTGGTGGTGGTGGTGAGAGGGCTGTTAGTAGCTGTAATCACAGTCTTTGTGACGTTTACAGCAACTGCGTTCCTGTCACTGCATGAGCACGCGCTATTCTGTTCTTTTTTCTCTTCTGGCATCTGAAGCCTCGGGAAATGCTTGTCAAAAGAACAAGACAAGCGTTCCAAAATTATGTTTCTCGACATTTTTCAAATGTCAAGAAGGAAATTTTTGTATTTTGCTAGGGCCGAAACTGCCCCTGGGGGTCAATTCCTGCCCTTGAAAATACACACAAATGAAGCCTAGGTGCTTCGCAACAAAATTATTTAAAAATTCCAACAAAATGTGGACAGTAAAAGGTCAAATAAACGTTTACCTTCGCAGCCGATGTGACAGCACGTCCGTGAGAAGAGATAGATAGATAGATAGATAGACAGATAGATAGATAGATATACATACATATATATATATATATACATACATACATATATATATATATATATATATATATATATCCGTATCACGTCCTCAGTTTGTTGCTTTTTTTGTTATTGTTTTTGTGTGTTTTTTTAACTTATATGTATATATTATATTTATCTTATGATATTTACTTTACTTTATATTATACTCATTTATTGTGCTTTTAATTATTAATTTTTCTATATGTGATAGTGGATTTTCATCGATGAGTTCTTGAAAATTGGTTATTTTCCCTAAAACTATATATATATATATATATATATATATATATATATATATATATATATATATATATATATATATATATATATATATATATATATATATATATAAATAAAATCTTGATAGGTGGAATTATTCATGTAGTGAATGAATGTAAAATGCTTTTATATTTAACAAAGCATATAGGTAGCAAGCTGGCAGAATCCTTAGCACGCTGGGCGACAAACTCAGCCGCATTTCGTCTGTCTTTACGTTCTGAGTTCAAATTCCGCCGTGCTTGACTTTGGCTTTCATCTTTTCGGGATCGGTAATACAAGTACCAGTTGAACACTGAGGTCGGTGTAATCGACTCGTCCCCACCTCCCCCAAGCTGCCCTTGCGGAAAAAAAAAAATTTGAAATAATATTTAACAAAGCATAAACGCGGCGAGCTGGCAGAAACGTTAGCACGCCGGGTGAAATGCTTAGAGGTATTTCGTCTGCCGTTACGTTCTGAGTTCAAATTCCGCCGTAGTCGACTTTGCTTTCATCCTTTCGGGGTCGGTAAATTAAGTACCAGTTGCATACTGGAGTCGATCTAATCGACTGGCCTCCTCTCAAAAAATTTCGGGCCTTGTGCCTAGAGCAGAAAAGAATCGTTAGCACGCCGGACGACATGCTTAGCGGTATTTCGTCTGCCGTTACGTTCTGAGTTCAAATTCCGCCGAGGCTGACTTTGCCTTTCATCCTTTCGGGGTCGATAAAATAAGTGCCAGTTGTGTACTGGGGTCGATGGGATCGACTTACCCCCCTCTCCACGAAATAGCTGGCCTCGTCCCAAAATTTGGAAACCAATATTTAAATAAAAAAGCATAAATGACGGGGTGTGACTGGACATTCATTGGTCATTATGTAATAAGCATGGTTATCAAAGATACCCATCAAGTGTCGTTGGTGAGGACCCAGAAGCCGGGAGACGGCAAACTGAAGGGCTGCCCGGAACAGCAGGCACTCTTGCTATGTCATCGACTGTATGTCACGATAGTACTTTTATGACTCTCCACTAAGAGTTGAGTACCCTAGAAGGTACTTCAGCTACACCAGCAACACACTACACTGTCACCAGACTGTCAACGCACTACACCGTCAACAGCACCATAATCTATACAAGTACCACCATTATCACTATACAGTACTTTTCCCCACCGCCAACAACAACACTAATCTACACCGTCGATACCTTATCCACAACCACCACCACCATCACTACCACTCTTTCACCCCTACCTGCTCACTTCTCCCCCTCCCCCCACAAACAAAACTGATACCTCTTCAACTACAAAAAAGCCACCCGCAGAGGCTGGGTGAGATAAGATCTACAATCAAGAGTAACAGAAGAGTTCCGGGTAGTTGAAGTCAGCGGGAGATTTTATATATTGTGTATGTCGATGTACATATGTGTGTGTGTGTGTGTGTGTGTGTGTGTGTGTGTGTAATTGAGTCCATCAGGGTGAAGTGGGGTGGGAGGTTCACTGCCCTGTGGTGTTTGTTTAAAGATGTACTGAGTATCATTTAACACCCCGTAGCTGGAACCCACTGATATGTATATCCCAGGTTAGTTTGCAAACAGATACCCTTGGTCGGGTATATCAGTTACGGCTTTTTACGAGCGTGATTAGTTTATTCTGTAAGTGGGTCGGGGTTGCGGAGGGTGAATGTTTATGTTGTGCGTGATTGGTTTGTTGTGTTTTCGATTGAGTTTACTGTATGTTGTTATGGTCATTTGTATCTTCTAATCTTTTCTTTCTTTCAGCCGTTGGACATTGACCATGAAGGGTTTAGCCCAATGTTTCTCAACCTTTTTTTTCTTTCTTTTTAGCCAGTGGACCCTTTTGATTCTTATTTCACTCCCTAGTTAATCCATAGACATTTGTTGGATATAAAATAAAATCGTATTTCTATGATTAAATATTATTAGGAATTGCATTAAAAATTGTTTAAAATATAGGCACAGGAATGGCTGTGTGGTAAGTGGCTTTCTTACCAACCACATGGTTCGGGATTCACTCCCGCTGCGTGGCACCTTGGACAAGTGTCTTCTGCTATAGCCTCGAGCCGACCAAAGCCTTGTGAGTGGATTTGGTAGGCGGAAACTGAAAGAAGCCCGTCGTATATATATATATATATATATATATATATATATATATATATAT
This sequence comes from Octopus bimaculoides, assembly GCF_046866305.1. Lineage (NCBI taxonomy): Eukaryota > Metazoa > Mollusca > Cephalopoda > Octopoda > Octopodidae > Octopus > Octopus bimaculoides. The sequence continues at coordinate 87,480,148 of NC_142937.1, read as the reverse complement.
ATGGTAGGCGGAAACTGAAAGAAGCCCGTCGTATATACGACGGGCTTCTCCCGGGGTCGATAAATTAAGTACCAGTTGAGTACTGGGGCCGATGTAATCGACTGGTCCCCTGCCCCAAATTTCAAGCCTTGTGCCTATAGCAGAAAAGATTGGTTTATTTTATTTTATTATATGTTTGTATAAGGTTGGCCAAAAGTCACCCGACAGTAAATCAAAATTCCATAAATGCTATCTGTAATTCTGTATTGACTCGAATAGAAAAATGTGTCGCTCAAGAAGGACTTCAGTTTGAACAATTTTCATGATGTTTCATATTTAGAAGCTTTTATTAAATTCATTCAGTTGTTAAAACAGAAATAAATCTTGGAATGAAATGGTCTTAACTTACTGTCAGGTGACTTTTGGCCAACTCTGTATATATAGATGTGTGTGGTCTTCAGTTTGCATACATTCCGTCACTGCTCCATACATCTGCCAAAGAAGGCGTTCCTTCGGAGATAGTATAACCAAACTGAAAGTATGTGTTCGACAATTTCCGTAAAAACTTCTTCTTTTTTTTTCAGCAAATATACATACACATACACAAATATATATATACATACATGCACATAAACACATACATACATATACTTACATACATAAATAAACACATACATATATACATACACAAAAAAAAAAGGCACACGCGTAAGCGATTCAGCTGAGAGAAAAAAATTAAAGCAATAAATTTTTTTACGGAAAATGCCGAACAAATAGTTTCAGTTCGGTTATATCATCTCCGAAGGAATGCCCCAAAGAATTTCCTAGTAAAGTTTACTTTGAAGGATATTTGGTCGCTCGGACGACCACGTAGAGCATTTTGCGTTTTAGCATAGGGATCGGCAAAGTGATCAATATTGAAGCCTGGGGGTTTGTATAACAATCCTAGGGGACAATAAACACCTAAAATAATTTGGAGTTTTGAGAGTTATTAACGAACTTAATCTTAATTATTAGCGATCTTAATCTGGAAGAGTACAGTTATTCAAGATTAAAACTCACTAATTTCCAGTCAAATATCAACGCAATAACAATAATTCTACTTCGTTTTGTATTTGGTTTGCAAGATTCTTTATGTGAATTCGTGTGTTGAAACAAATTTTGTTGTGTCTAGGGAGAGTCGTTATACCAATATTACTAACACACGCACTGGTTCAATTTATTATTAGTCAATTGGTTAAACAAACAACCGATTAGTTAGTTGGATATTTAACCAAGTGACTAATAATGGAGTGGAATTGAACCAGGGTGTTAATATTGGCATAATGACTCTCCTTAGACACAGCAATTAGTCGCCAAATACGTATCTCGCTTTCAGTGTTCCGCAGCCCTTCAGTTTGCCTCGCTCTCCATTCGGACCCACCAAGCCCAAAAGTGCCGCCTCCTAATAGCATCGCTCGGGGTTATATCTGTGTATGCGGAGATGTCTTTGTGTCCCAGTCTATTCCACCTCCACTGTTTGACAACTAATGTTAGTTTGTTTTACGTCCCTGTAAATTAGAAGTTCGGCAAGAGGGGACTGATCGAGTAAGTACTAGACTTCAAAAAAACACGTACTGGGGTCGATTTCTTCATTTAAAAACCCATCAAGGGGGTGCCCCAGCATGGCTGCAGTCCAGTGATTGAAACAAGTAAAAGCTAAAAGCTAAAGGATAAAGTGCATTAGCTTTGTCTGTTCAACAGGCCAGTTTTAGGAACCAACAACAAATTTGTTTGCTCAACTTCATCTCTCAATTGAAAGATATGTATTGTAACATGATATGTGAATAAATAAATAGCGGCATTAAAGCATAAACACTTATTTAACGAGATAGTTGAAGCTATTCTGTTGATACTACTTTCCGAATTTCAGGTTCAACGGCAAACACAGTTGTAACTGTAGATCCGAGTTCTTAAAAAGCATCTAAAAAGATTAGACTATTCATGCGGATTAAGAGACGACTGATAACGCCGAAATACGATAAGACGTAAAGATCAGCCTTTTCGCGAGTGATTACACATTTAACTCTGCTGCGGCTTGGAATCTTCATCTTGGTTCATGGATCCTCGGTATTATCTTTGCGGACGCTCGGAGGTTTGCAGGCCGCGCAAGTTCTGAACCCTTGATGGAGATGAAAAGCAAGGAATGTTTTTTCAAATGAAATAAATATCTTCTGCTCTCTTTTATTTGTTTTAGTTATTGGATTGCGGCCATGCTGGGGCACCGTCATGAAGGGTTTAGTCGATAGGTTCTCAAAGTGGGCGCTACCGCTCAAAGTTTCTCAAAGTGGACGTTGTGACGTTCCAGGTGGGAGCTGGTGCCTAAGGGCGCGGTGGCGGTGGGCGCGGTGGTGGTTGGCGCAGTGGCGGTGGGCACGGTGGCGGTGAGCGCGGTGGCAGTGGACGCGGTGGTGGTGGGCGCGGTGGAGGTGGGCGTAGTGGTGGGGGTACGGTTGGAGCGGTGGGGGGGGGCGGTGGCAGTGGGGACGGTGACAGTGGGGGCGGTAGAGAAAAAGGAGACGTTGGGAGGACCAATCTTGAGAAATTAGGCTTCTCAAAACCAGAAAGGAGAAACTAATTCGAAGACTACAGATCCCAATCCATCACTGGAACTGTAAAAATCTGTAAAAATTTCCAGAAGTTTATCATTTAAATATATATATATATATATATATATATATATATATATATATATATATATATATATATATATATATGAGCATGTTTAGATATGTAATTATATGAATGAGAATACATACATAAAACATACAAATCTGCACACATACATACATACAAAATTACCTGTTGTTGATGTTGAAATTCCAATGAAGGAGCCTTGGATCTAGGTTAGAAAACGGTTCTTTCTCTATTGGCAAGAAATCTTGAAATAAACTGACTAATCCTTTCTACTACAGGCCCAAAGCCTGCAATTTGCGGTGAGCGGGTAAGTCGATTACATCGACCCCAGTGCGTAACTGGTACTTATTTAATCGACCCCGAAAAGATGAAAGCAAAGTCGATCCCGGCGGAATTTGAACTCAGAACGTAGCGGTGAACCTGATCAGCTGTAAAGATAGCGCAACATACCGGTTCGATCCTATCCCAAGCTGCTGAAACAGTCCACCTGGGCCTAATCTAGAAAATAAGAATCGAGGCACAGCTGTGGCTGTGTGATAAAAAGTTTGCTATCCAGTTTTATGGTTCCGGGTTCAGTCCCACTGCGTGGAACCTTGGGCAAGTGTCTTTTACACTTTTACTATAGCTTCGGGCCGACCAAAGTCTTGTAAATGGATTTGATAGACAGAAAGTGAAAGAAGCCCGTCGTATATGTGTATACGTGTTTGTGTGTGTGTGTGTGTGTGTGTGTGTGAGTGTGCGTGTGTGTGTGTGTGTGTGTGTGTGTGTGTGTGTGTGTGTGTGAGAGAGAGAGAGAGAGAGAGCCTGCTGCTTGACAGCTGGGGTTGGTTTGGTTTCGTCCCCGTTACTTAGAGCGGTTTGGTAAAAGCGACCGGTAGAATAAGTACAAGGCTGTACAAAAAAAAAATTCAGTAATAATAATAATAATAATAATAATAATAATAATAATAATAATGATAATAATAATAATAATAATAATAATAACCCTTTCTACTATAAGTGCAAGGCCTGAAATTTTGGGGAGTTCTCAACTGGTACATAATAATAATAATAATAATAATAATAATAATAATAATAATAATAATAATAATAATAATGATAATAATAATAATAATAACCCTTTCTACTATAAGTGCAAGGCCTGAAATTTTGGGGAGTGGGATAGTCGATTACATCGGCCTCAGTTCTCAACTGGTACATAATTTATCGACCCCGAAAGGATGAAAGGCAAAGTAGACCTCGGCGGAATTTGAACTCATAATGTATTGGGGTTCAATTCGTTCAACTAAAATTCTTCAAGGCAGCACTGCAGCCTGGCTGCAGTCTAATGAGTGAAGCAAATAAAGGATAAAAAATAAAAGAATTTTGTAAAATAATGTTATCGATGTTTGGAACTTAACATGGAATTTTGATGGCGGATTTTAACGAGAAATTTGTATGGGATACAAACCCCAGCAGGTCTCTGATGGATTAGTAACAAAGGGTGGGGACTAACAACGAGTTTTCCCTTTATCAACTTAAATAAAATCAACGGTAAATGACCGTGGCCCCTTCTATACAAACACACATACTCACACCCTTGCACGCAGACACAAATTCGTACTACCACCACTACCACCGCCAGCACCACAACCAACATCACTCCACCCTCTGAGGCAAATAGAATAAGAGATATCTGCTATGGAATTATCAAGCAGTTTTCCTTTCACTGCACAGCATCATGTCGTGTATATTTCCACAACACGGGTGCATCGTGTCATTTAATGAACACAACTATGCAATGAATACAGTTATTTAATGAACACAGCTGTGTAATACACACAGTTATTTTAAAAATTTACTGGTGTATTAAACAGTGTCTTGTTACAATGTTATACTATACTACAGAACATATCTACAGATTGTTTTTAGCCGAAATTATACGCAAAAACATATGTAAACACTTCGTCATTGTACGCAATTTCTTTGTGAACAGGAAAACAGCGATCATCAGGCGTTAATTCTGTGCAGAGAATTCATCTGCGACTTGAGTATTGTCTTTAACTTTCCATGAAGACATACTAATAAACTCTCTATTAAAAAGAGCTTTATTAACTTGCATATAAACGCACTTTTGACAACTACTTCGATTAACTGATTTTGTGGACAGTTTATACATCTCTGTACATCAAGGCGGTCTTAACCAGAAAATCAATGTACCAGGCCTTCCAGTATTTATTTACTGACATCATATATAAAACAGAATTGGGCCCCTCGACCTGTAAGTCTCCGGGCAATTGCCAGTGTGCTCATCTCTCAAAACGGTGCTGTTGTACATATAGTGCTCGCTACAAATCTATATATAAAGTCTTACATAACCTGGATAGAGCAATTTGCATATAAAACGCACTTTTATCTACTTCGATAAAATGCTTCCATGGGCAGTTTACACTTGTCCGTACATACACTACGCTGACTATATATCGTTGGATATATTCTGTAGTACAGTGTAACATTGAAACAAAACACTGTATATGCATAAGCTAGTTCGATAACAAAATTGTCTATACGATATACACAAGTCTTTAATCATAATGCGTACGTACGCTTTGTCTTCATGGATAGTTATAGCGGGTACTCTGCGTTTCATCCGTCTGGGGTCGACAAAAACAACAAACAGATATGTCTACGCACTTATTCTACGAATTTGTGGCATTGCACTCTCAGTGTAAGAAATCAATATTAACTGCAGGATTAGAAAGGAAAGGAAGGAAAGGAAGGAAGGAAGGAAGGAAGGAAGGAAGGAAGGAAGGAAGGAAGGAAGGAAGGAAGGAAGGAAGGAAGGAAGGAAACGCATACTTTTTTCTGCTTTATCCATTACGGATATTTAACGACATTTTGGCTTGATTTCATTTCAAAAGAAAATATAAGCATGTTCACTGTTTTAGCGACGCGCAGACAGTATTTCGTCACGAGGACCCGCAATGATAAGAGAATTTTGTGTCAAAATATTTGTCTAAACTAAATTGGGGAAACATTGTTCTAAACCAAATGAAATCAAAGTAAACAATAGCATTATTAACAGAAAACGAGCGTTTATGTGACAGGAAGTATTTAGGGTGGGCCATACAGGGTTGCACCCTGTTTTTATCGTTAACCGCCATCTTGAACAGATACACTGCTGCTAAATCATGCTTAACTTGTACGAATGCTATTTAATATTTCATGCAACCAAGTGGTTTTACTTAAAGTTTTTTAAAAAGATTAATATTCGTTTACAACACATTTGATTTTCCGTGTAACAAACAGGCATATGACAAGATTTGCAACATCACCAAAACACAGAAAGAAAAACGAAACACAATGAAAGAAGCAGTTTCGTACAATAACACCAAAGAGTACCCACAGGGTGCTTAATAATGTTACTAAATCTTACTACTTTGATCTTTGTGAGGCTTTATTTGTTGTATTTGTTATTTTTCTTGAATTCTATTGTTCTAACTCAACAGCTTTCAGTATAACAACTGTTTATGTATGTTCAACATTTTTTTGGTTGGGAAGTTATGCAGCTTCATGTAAACAGACAGGGGCGGGGTATATTTTAATCCTTGAGTAGTAAATAAAGTTTTCACGAAATATTTTGGTTTCGTGAAAATGTAATCTCATTCTAAACCGGGTGAGTTGAAACATAAGCGAACAATCAAACGCGCGCGTCCGCAAACGTAGCACCACATATTCAGATATTTACACACACACACACACATATATGCATGCATACACACATGCTTGTATACATGCAGGCATATTTACATACATCTATACATACATACATGCATGCATTCATACATACATACATAATACTTTACATGCGTGTGTGCATGCGTACAAACACACAAACAGACAGGCAAGCAGACAGGTAGACAGACAGACATACTGTATTCTATCCTCCATATGACTCACAGCACACGCAGCCTTGTTCTTGCAATATAACATAACCATAACAACATTCCAGCAAAAGTATTTGTCGCTATATTTTCGTGCGTTGGTCAGAAAGAAGGGACTGTTAACCTCTCTGTCCGTGACCTTAACAAGCTTTCTGAGACTCGAAGGCAAGATACGATTTACACTCAGATTTGTTGTTGGCACTCCGTCGCTTACGACGTCGAGGGTTCCAATTGATCCGATCAACGGAACAGCCTGCTCGTGAAATCAACGTGCAAGTGGCTGAGAACTCCACAGACACGTGTACCCTTAACGTAGTTCTCGGGGATATTCAGCGTGACACAGAGTGTGCCAAGGCTGGCCCTTTGAAATACAGGTACAACAGAAACAGGAAGTAAGAGTGAGAGAAAGTTGTGGTGGAAGAGTACAGCAGGGTTCGCCACCATCCCCTGCCGGAGCCTCGTGGAGCATTAGGTGTTTTCGCTCAATAAACACTCACAACGCCCGGTCTGGGAATCGAAACCGCGATCCTATGACTGCGAGTCCGCTGCCCTAACCACTGGCCATTGCGCCTCCACAACACACTCAGATTAAGCGTTTGTAAATCGACGTTAGCAGGAAAAAAAAACATGGTCTGGAGAAAACGCTTGTGTCTTTAGCCCCCGCATGCAGGCCCTATGAGTTGGTGACTGCAGAGAAAACATGATGAGAGGAGAATATCTAGAGCGATGAGGTTTTGGAGAGGGTATGGATTGGGAAATGAGGTAAGAGTGAACAGAGAGGAAAGACGACTCAGTCGGTTGAGCCTGGGTGAAGATGATACGAAATTAGTCGGCTCCAAGGAGCAAAGGTCAGAGAAATAGCAGTAGAAGAGGCAAAATAAAAAAAATAACAATACGCATGGAGTTTGTGTGTTTTCGTAAATAATCAACGAAGACGGGGTGGAACAAATTTATTCATGCAGGGCTTGAGAATTGAAAGAATACAAAATGGCATGTTTGAATCAGAGCCGCCTCAACAGTATTATTGCCCTCCTATAACCTTTAGTCAAAACTGCTTGACTTAGATTCCAGAGGGAAATTATTTCCATTATAGTTTATGTATTGTAAAGTAAACCTAATTAACAATTTTACTTTTAGTGTATGCTTACCGCGGTAACCAAAATACTTATTAACATGATATTAAATTAATATTTTTGATCGTTAAGAAATACAGATCTTTTAACTTTTTAATCTTTTATTTGGTTCAGTCATTGGACTGCGGCCATGCTGGTTAAAAAGAAAAGGTAAAGTTACCTTCTCGAGTCATGGCGACTCATAAGGGCCGGTTTCCCAGTTTCCCTGGTGTATATATTCCCCACCTGGATGGGACGCCAGCCATCGCAAGGTTACTCACTTTTGCCAGCTGAGTGGACTGGAGCAGTGTGAAATGAAGTGTCTTGCTCAAGAACACAACGCATCGCCCGGTCGAGAAATCGAAACCACAACCTTATGATCATGAGTCCAACACCCTAACTACTAAACCACGCACCACCACGCGGCCATGCTGGGGCACCGCCTGGGAGAAAGTAGACGAACAAATCGACCCTGTACTTGTGTTTTTTGAAGTCTGGTACTTGTATTATCGATGTTTTTGCTGAACTGAAAATTTACGAGGACATAAACAAACCAGCACCGGTTATCAAGTGACGGTGGGGACAAACATACAGACACACTTACACACGTACACATACACGTATGTTTACGGCGGTGAGCTGGCAGAAACGTTAGCACGCCGGGCGAAATGCTTAGCGGTATTTCGTCTGCCGTGACGTTCTGAGTTCAAATTCCGCCGAGGTCGACTTTGCCTTTCATCCTTTCGGGGTCGATAAATTAAGTACCAGTTACGCACTGGGGTCGATGTAATCGACTTAATCCCTTTGTCTGTCCTTGTTTGTCCCCTCTGTGTGTAGCCCCTTGTGGGCAGTAAAGAAATAGGTATTTCGTCTGTCTTTATGTTCTGAGTTCAAATTCCGCCGAGGTCGACTTTGCCTTTCATCCTTTCGGGGTCGATTAAATAAGTACCAGTTACGCACTGGGGTCGATATAATCGACTTAATCCGTGTTTGTCTGTCCTTGTTTGTCCCCTCTACGTTTAGCCCCATGTGGGTAGTAAAGAAATAACACGTACGCATGCACGCACGCACGCACACACACACACACACACACACACACACACATACAAGATGCCAGGGGTATTTGAGAACACTTAATTATCAGTATAAAGGCAATGAAAAGGATTTTCACGACAGATAAAATGTTAGCACAATGCAAGAAAAGAAACGACACTCAGTCAATGTTGTCATATTTGCGGGACACAGAAGTTTCGAAATTGCCAACTTTTTAAATGTTGTAAGGTCTTTTGAACATTTATTTGGATAGAATTGGAAGCCTCTGACAGGAATAAGTGAGAAAATTAAAAGAAAAAACAGTGTAAACGCTCGGACGCTATAAGGACACTAAAGTTCATCCAACATGTTCAAAGCATAGATGATCATGCCGGAAAATCAATGAGGGCCACCAACAAAGAAATTCTGATGTCGGAGTGGACTATCAGAACTGTGATGCACGAAGACATTTGATAGAAGACGTATGTACTGAAGAGAGGCCAATTCGTACTTGCAAAGACACAAGAAATCCGCTTGACTTGTGCCAAGAGGTTATTAACCAAAGTTAAAAACCCTCACGAACATGTCATGATTTGGTTCTTCTTTGAAGAGAAAGACTTCGACTAAGACAATACGTTTAACAGGAAATATGACAGCTGCCTATGTCCAGATTTTTGTGATATCCCCAGAGAAATGCATACTAAGCTTCCAGAAATTGCGATCGTTTTAGGTGTGGTGAGTATATAGTATCACTTCACATGTTTCTACAGGCTCTTAGAATTAATGCTATTGGATACGTTGAGGTGCGGGAGACAGTTGCTAAGCCGTGGATGGATGAAGTACGTAGTGGAAGGCCATATGTATTTCAAAAAGACTCAACACTTTCTCATAAAGTAACCCAAGAATGAATGTCAGGCAATCTTTACTATCGTGTAACACCAAACTTGTGACGCCCAAACTCACCAGATCTAAATCCCATGTTCTATGTTTGGGGCGTTGTTGAAAACGAGGCTAATAGACATCCTCAACATGCCATAGCTTCACTAAGGGTCACCAATGTCCAGGTGGTGTCCGGAATTAATAAGGACCATTTAGTGCAGGGATGTCAACGATTCCAGCCTTGCATTGAAGCAGTCATCGAAGCTGAAGGCATGATTCACGGTTTGGGCAATATTCATGCTAACTCAAATCTCTGTGTTGTGCCTGGAAATCGTGATGTTGCATGGAGAATGCATTTGTGTTGATTACATTGGCGGGAATTATATATATGTGTGTGTGTGTGTGTGTGTGTGTGTGTGTGTGTGTGTGTGTGTGTGTGTGTGTGTGTGTGTATTTATAAAAAAGAAGTTTTAAAACGCCACTATATAAAATAAATTTTACTTTATAATTTTCTCAGAGATATTTTACATGTTTCGGTTCTTGAAAAAACGAACCTTATCAAAAATACATTTTTTTTTTTTTTAATGTAATTAAAAGAAAAGTTCATAATTGTTTCTTACTGGTGTCAACATAGTCTACGTGGAAGCGATTTTTTGTGTGGGGACATAAAGGCTGTCTCGTGCCTTGACTTGAATCGTTGGCTGTAGTAGTAGTAGCAGTGACCGTGTTGGTAATGGTAAACGGGAGTGACCTCCGTCAAGAACCGAAACATGTAAAATATCTGAGAAAATTCAAAATTAAAATTTATTTTATATAGTGGCGTTTTCAAACTTCTTTTTTATAAACATATACCCACTCGTATGCCACCTACACTTTTTATCTATATGTGCATGTGTGTGTGTGTGTGTGTGTGTGTGTGTGTGTGTGTGTGTGTGTGTGTGTGTATATATATATATACACACACAAGGATACTACATGAGCATCTGCATCGCTAAAAATAGCAATTAAAAATACTTCTGTGACACGGAAAAGTCACAAAATACATACAGGCATGATAGGGAAAATTTGGTGGATAATTGCTGGACAGTGGACAATAAAGTCGTGGCACAGAAGTATTTTTGACTTCTAATTTTAGCGATGCAGGTACTTATGTGGTACCCTTGTATATATATATATATATATATATATATATATATGTATGTATATATATATATATATATATATATGTTTTGTGTGAGTGTGTGTGTGTGTGTGTTATTATTTAGTTGCTTTTCAAGATTTTTCCCAATAGAGAAAGGATCGGTTTCTTGCCCTTTGGGAGGGTCATTTTGCCAATTATATCACACACTAGTTGTATTTCACTTCTTTTTATTATAATCAGTCAAGTGATAATAACAGACCTAACTGTTTGATTGATGATTGATTAAATAATTGATTTGCTAATTTACTAATTAGTGAAAGTAGTTGACTGATGATAATAATAAAAATAAGTTGAACGTAGCCTACACGACCCTTTTTATTGGCAAATGTACCCCGCTCTTCCCTTCCCGACGTACATCTGTTTCAACACAGGATTTCACCATCAACTACCTTGCAAAACGAACACACATCTACCAATCTGTTTAACTTTCTGTGCGTACGCTTGTGTGTGTGTGTGTGTGTGTGTGTGTGTGTGTGTGTACGTGCGTGCAGAACAGACCCTTCCAAAACTTAAGCTCTTTCGGTTACTTTGTCAGATGCTTTTGCTGTTGATAACTGATTAAAGCAAATCCCACGGCTGTTAAAGCGAACAGGAAATCGTCTTTGGCAGCGGTGTTTGTCTTCATAGGGATCAGTGCCAATGGGTGGAAAGGGGTCTCTGAAATGTTGACCCATCAAATAATGACACTGCACTATATTTAACTAATTTATCTCTGTATTTCCTGCCCGATCTCGTGTAATATAGACGTAGAATACCATTCCAGACATTGTAAAGCGTCGTAATTTCGGACTTTTTGTTTATTATTTCTTCATTTACTATCTTTCATTTTTTCTCTTTTACTTGTTAAAGTCATTGGATTGCGGCCATGACCGGGCACCGCTTTGAAGAGTTTTAGTCAAAGCAAATCGGCTCCAGGTACTGGACTTTTTTGATTTTGGGGGTTTTGGGGTTTTTTTTTTTTTTTCATGTCTGGTACTTTTTCTATCGGTCAGTCTGTCTGACCGGACTGCTAACTTATGGGGACGTAAACAAA
>NC_142937.1:87450813-87465813 GCF_046866305.1 Octopus bimaculoides | reverse complement strand
CGCACACATATACAAACATACCGATTGACACACACACACACACACATATACGTATACATACACACTCTCATACCGAAACACACTTTTACACACACGCACGCACACAAACAAACACGTATACATACTTGTACCGAAACATGAATACACATACAGACATGCAAGCATACACATTCACACACACACGCATACACACATTCAGACACAACTACAGACACATACACATGCAAAATGTTTGCCGCTAAAAGCTTAAAATATCTATTTCGACTGGAAGCCGAGTGTGAGTGGTAGTGTGAGGCAGTAGCGAGAATGAGGAGGGGGGGTTAAAGTGGAGAATGATAAGGAAGGAGAAAGAGGGGGAGAGGGGGAGAAAGTGTAGGGTAAAAGTCAAGAGGAAGGGGATGGGGTGCCACGTGGAGTGATGGGATGGGAGGAAGAAGACGGGGGTAGAGGTGACAGAAGTAGAGAACCACGCCCTGGGTGGAAAAAAATGCGGAGATAGAAATATAAGGTTGGGTGGGAGAGAGAGTGGTGGTGAAGGTGGGTGGACAGAGGTGGTGGCGGCGGCGGCGGCGGCGACGGCAGTGGAACTGGAGGGTGATGGAATGAGTGACAGAAAGAGGGAGATATATATATATATATAGAGAGAGAGAGATAGAGAGATAGAGAGAGAGAGGGGGGGAGGGTAGTGAGGCAAGTGTAGTGTGATTGCGTAATAAAGAATGAGAGGGCGAAAGAGTAATAAAGTGTGAGTGATAGAAAGAAAGATATAGAGTAAATAAGAATGAGTGAGAGAGAAGGCGAGAAAGATGAAGAATTGTAAGTAATAAATAGCGTGTGATATAGACAGAAACATAAGGACATTCAACGAGCCAAACACATGGTTATAAGTGGCGTGGAAGAAAAGCTAGACTGGACTGAAATTCCAAACTGCTTTTTATTGAGAACTTGTGCGGTCTGAGTTCAAATCCTTCTAGGGTTTACTTTATTTCTCCTCCTCAGGTAACGTAGACACCAGACATGCACAGATATCTGTTAACTTGCAGTAGAAGGGTTTAAAAAAAAAAAGTTCAAGTAAATTGACCGGAAGTGACCCCCAGTGGCATCCTTATAATCTCATGAATATTTACGTAACCAACCTATAAAAACGTACATATGGCACGAAAACCGTACGTATTTTCTAGATGAAAACAGTTCTGTTTGTACTGAGTTTAGTACGTCGTAACATACTGCTATTTCTGAAATACTTTGGAATATCTATATCACTAGAAAGTGCTATACAAGTAACGATTTTGGTGCTTGTAGACGCGGCATAGAAAGTGGGTTCTGTTAATGATTTCAAATTTTGGCGCAAAGCCAGCAATTTTTACAGAGAAGGTTTTTCGTCGATTCCAGTGCTCAGCTGGTACTTATTTTATCGACACCGATAGGATACAAAACAAAGATGCCTCTGGCAGGATTTGATCTCAAAAAGTAAAGCCGGGGTGGGGGGGGGGGGGAATACCGCTATGTATTTTGTCTGAGTCGCTGGGATGCCAGTATCATCACCTCTAGTCGTTAAACTTTTGTTTTTTTTGCGAGCTGAACTGCATTTTAACCCTGAAATCTGTGCGTGCGTGTGTGTATGCAGTGTGTGTGTGTGTGTGTGTGTGTGTGTGTGTGTGTGTGATTGCATGTTATGGTTGTCAGCCTTGTCCTATCGTAGGGTTCCTCTCTTGTATAGTCCGGATAATCCCTAAGTACAATTATCCTGAAAGGTATTTCAGCTGTGCCACCTCACCTTTTTATCGTTTAGTCCCAGGTCATCCTTGAATGAACAGGCCTTTAATCAAAGATATTCCAATCGTGACCATACCGTTTGTTTTTCTCTTTTTTCTTTTCCTTTATAATGCACGGTATAGTTTTAGGATTACATTATTTTTTTAAACCGCAGAATGAGATATGAGACATGTTTAACTGACATTTCCCGTGGCTTCTCGCTGTCAAACGTTCTGAGTTCAAATTTCGTCAGAGTCGACTTTGTTTTTAATTTTCCCATGGCTGCAAGGCCACATGAAGACCCACAGAGGCCCTAAGCACTTAAAAGATTTTGGTATCCTCATATATGTGTAATTCTAAAGCTATAACATTTTTGGCGAAGGTAAAGAATACGCACACCTAGTGTTTAGGTTTAGGGTTCAGTGTTAGGGTTAGGGTTAGGGTTAGGCTGTGGCGGCTCGTAGATAAAATTAGTGGAGGTGCTACTTCAGAAATCTTTAGGCATTGTTTTAATATTGTATAAAAGAAAACAAACATACAAAAAGAATATTTATACATAAACTTGATCAGTTCGCGTTTTATCCACTGTCGGGTATTGTGTTTAATTTGTTCACTGAACATCACCGAGAATTACCCCTTGTTTTTCAAAAATGCCCCCCACACCTAAATCACAAAATAAGGGGGAGATCTGCCCTATTTCTCAAATCCTGGCTGCAACACAGAAGCTGGAAGCAGGATAATTATCTAATTCTAAACTTTATTACTTTCAAGAATATAAAGACGTTTTTAAGCACAACACAGACGAAGTCATAAAGAAACATTATCTTTCACCGGCACTGCGTGAACAACAGTGCTCTTTCTCCCTAGCATGAAGCTTCCTGTCTTGGACATGTGAGCATGCTCACGACAGCCAAACACCGCGTCGCTGGAACTGCGAAGCGCAGTTCTATAGAAAGATTTTTGTATTTTTTTTTTATAAACTAGTGTGTATATATCAATTATAAACATTAAAAAGGAAGATTACATAGAATCATATTAATATCCACTCGTGTACTTAATTACTTATTGGGTGGTTTCTATAAAGACTGCTCAAGGTATTTCCATATGGAATAACTGGAAAGATATACATGCTATCTATTAGTTTTAAGCCATGAATCAGAAAAGTGTAAAAGTGTATACAGATACACACACATTTATATATGTGCATATATGCATATATACACATACACAAATATTTATACGTTTGTATGGATATAGTATAAATATCTCGCATAGACTTAAGTAACTGAGAAATATCTATTTAAGAACAAGAAAAATCACAATTTATAAGGGATAAGAGGTTAATAAGTAAGGATATCAAAATAAGAAAAGAAAATAGTAAGAATTTATAGAAAATAATAAAACATATAACCTAGGTATAAAGAGACAGGGGATTAAAGTTAGAGGTTGAGAAGAAATGAAGGTAACCCGAAAAGAGGTTTATGTGTGTGTGTGTCTGAGTTTGTCCCCACCACCACCACCACCACCATCAGCACCATCACCATCACTTGACAATGTTGGTGTTTTTACATCCTCGTAACTTAGTGGTTTGGCAAAAGACACCGACAGAATAAGTACTAGGCTTACAAAGAATAAGTCCTGAGGTCGATTTCTTCGACTAAAGGCGATGCTCCAGCATGGCCGCAGTCAAATGACTGAAACAGATAAAAGAATGAAAGAATGAAAGAATGATCGTTCGAATGTTTCGCTGAATATTTTGTAAGCAAGGTGATGAGTTAGCAGAGTTTTTAGAGCCCTCTGGATTCTGAGTTCAAATCCCACCAACATCGACATAGCTTCTTTATCCTTCTGAAGTCGGTATATCTTACAAAGGTTAATTTAGCCTTTAATCTTTCTGGAGTCAATAAATCCCTTCAAGGTCAACTTAACCTTTAATCTCTCTGGGGTTAACCAACGAAATACTTGTTCATTCTTCTCTCTTTCTCTCTCCCTTTGCGTTACGAGGGTCACCCCAGTAGCACACACTCTAGCTATGCCAGTGCATGACACAGACTGCGATAAGGTAGGCCCTTTGAAATACAGGTACTACTCATTTTTGCCAGCTGAGTGGACTGGAGTAACGAGAGATAAAGCGTCTTTTTCAAGGACACAATGCGTCGCCGGGAATTGAACCCACGACCTTACGATCGTGAGCCGAATACCCTACCCACTAAGCCACGCGACTTCACAACCTTTATATAACATAAGAGAGAAAGAGAAAGAAAATAGAATTCATGAGATTCACATACATACATACATACATACATACATGCATACATGCATACATACATACATACATGCATACATACATACGTGCTTTCATATGTACGCACGTACATACGTGGGGGGTGGGGGTGCGTGCGCGTGTTTTCATACGTTTCCATGAGCACACAAGCTCTGATGACCATGCTTTGCTGAAGAGGTTTTAATAAGCCAGAAACGTGGAGTTTTCCACAGAAGCCAAATATTACATTCCCCACTCCGGCACTACTCCATTAATTCTTAATGAATTGAAACACCGATAGTTCTTTTTTTAGCCCCCCCCCCCCTTTTTTTTAGAAAGGTTTACATTGCTTATTAATTTTCGATTGATTAATAAAAAATTTTCAGCTCATCGCAATAAATATGACCTGTACGTAACTACAGAATAGAAGATACTCGTCCAGACCCACGTGTTTGTTAACTGCACAACGAAGTCTGTTTGCAATAGAAAGGGAGAACGGAAAGGAGAAAAAGCACCACGAAATGGCGTAAAACAAGAGTTTGTGCAGAACAAAAAAAAATGAGAGACATGCAAACGACGAAAGAAAGACTAAGAGTAATGAGTAAGAGAAAAATGAGGTTTTATGAGTGAAAAGGCGAGGGAAGTGAGAGAGAGAAGGGGAGAGAGGGTAAGGGAGTGAGAGAGAGGGTAAAGGAGAGAGAGAGGGTAAAGGAGAGAGAGAGAGGGTAAAGGAGAGAGAGAGAGTGAGACTAAAATAATGAGTAGAAGTGAGAAGTTTTAAGTGAAGAATACGTGAGCGTTTATAGTAAAAGTGAAGTCACAAAGAGAAAGAGAGAGAGAGAGTTTACAATGAGAGTTGAGTGAAACTGAGAGAGAGAGTTTACAATGAGAGTTGAGTGAGACTGAGAGAGAGAGTTTACAATGAGAGTTGAGTGAGACTGAGAGAGAGAGTTTACAATGAGAGTTGAGTGAGACTGAGAGAGAGAGAGTTTACAATGAGAGTTGAATGAGACTGAGAGAGAGAGTTTACAATGAGAGTTGAGTGAGACTGAGAGAGAGAGTTTACAATGAGAGTTGAGTGAGACTGAGAGAGAGAGTTTACAATGAGAGTTGAGTGAGACTGAGAGAGAGAGTTTACAATGAGAGTTGAGTGAGACCAAGAGAGAGAATGTTTGTATTGAGTGAAAGTGAAAGGCAAGTTTTACGGAAGGGAGAGTTAATGAGAAAATAGAAGAAAGAAAGAAGGAGAGATGGAACAATGTGGTTGAGATGAAAGTTTTAACGGAAGAGTGTGTTGTTGTTGTCGTTGTTTAACCATAGGACAGTCCTGATTGAGTAATTCTACGTTTAAACCAGCCGTGATCACCAGGTCTTTTGTTTCTAGTATGTCGAACGACGATCGCGTAGAGTGGTGAATGAAACTGAGTGAGAATTAAACGGAAGAGAATGTTTAATAATCAGATTAAGGGGTTCGATTGTGAAAGAGAGAGAAAGGCCAACACTTTAAGAAGAAAAATGAAAGAGTAAGATTATAAATAATAGTAGAAGATAGAGTAAGAGACAGATAGAGAGAGAGAAAGAGCGAGAGAAGCTAAGTGGAGAGAGCGAAAGTAAGAGGAATATAGAAAGAAACAGCTTATAACGAAAGAAACTAAAGGGAGTGAGGGGAGAAATAAAACGGAAAGTGGTCTCGTGACCTAGTTGTCAGGGAAACTTGGTATGTTAGTTTGGTTAACGCCTGCCTTACCGGTTCCTCTCTCTCTCTCTTCCTCTCTCTCTATCTCTCTTCCTCTCTCTCTCTCTCTCTGACCTAATGTCCTCTCTTTTTTTCCACACACATACATACACATATACTATTAATTTTTTTGACGTACTACGGCACACACATGCACTCTCTTACACACACTCTCTCTCTCTCTCTCTGTCTTTCTATCTCTTTCACACACATTTTTCTATCTTTCTCACACACATGCATGTTCTATGCTGTACGCAAACATACATACACATTATCACTCACGCATCTATACACACACACACACACATATACACATGCGCTTTCTCTCTCTCATTGTCACATACTTTTGATTACGCCCTCTCGATGTGATATATACATTCTCTATCTTTCTCTATCTATCTATCTATCTATCTATCTATCTATCTACCTATCTATCTACCTATCTATCTATCTAATAAAAGAAATTTTATTTAACAAACTGTGACGCTAAAGACCGAGGTTACCGTGGTCTTTTCGTAGGTTTTTCTTTCCACGGATAACCTCCCCATTTATTGGGAATTTTTTGTATTATTTCGTATTTTTTGTAAATACCCCAAACGTTTTGCGATGTATTTTTTCATCGTTGTCCCCACTTTTGTCTTTTTTTCTGCTTTGTTTTCGACCCCCTCGAAAAGAAAAACTCTACATTTGTATTTTGTCCCCTCTGTGTTGAGCCCTGCGTGGCTAATAAAGAAACCTATCTATCTATCTATCTATCTATCTATCCATCTATCTACCTATCTATCTATCTATCTAAGATCCCTGGCCTGGCAGTGCTATCGAGAAGCACTACCCGTTCGGGATAAGCTCTACAGGCATGGCTCGAGAAACACGGGGCCGACCTGTCCGAGATGCCGGCAGAGCGACGAAACCGTTCTGCACGCACTCGTACAGTGTCCCACCATTTCCGAGCTGTGGGCTTACGTCGAACAACTGCTATCGCGTGTGGGACGAGTCGGTCTATCAGCCGAGTCTATCGTGAATATTGTCGCGCCTCCTTCCTTTAAACGGGAAGGAAGAGCTATTTTCATCGTACTTGTGGCTATGGCGAAAGAATGTGTATGGTGGACGCGTCTGAAAGGTCTAGAGACAAAGACTTTCCTCTCTGGGCAATCTCTCATCAACTTCTTCAAGTATCACCTGAAGAGGAAGTTGAGAGTAGAAAGGGAAGTCTTGTCTAGTGAATGCTTCAAAAAAAGATGGGTGAATGTAGCAAGGATGGCACGTGTGAACGACGGAGCCATCTTGAGCATAACCCTATGAACAAGAAAAAAAAAATAAAACAAAAAGGCAAAAGAGAGTCACTTACTGTTATAGTTTCTTCAATGAGAATATTGACCAAGGTTACCGTGGTCTTTTCCGTGGGCTTTTCCTTCCACGGCTAAACCTAAACTGTCCTCCCCTCTTTTTACACGAGAACATTACTGTGTGATACACGATCCCTATTGATCGGCCTTTCCTTTTCTTTTTTTTTTCGATCCCTTTTGATCGAACTGCCCCTTTTTCCCTTCCTACGATCCCTTTTGATCGACACCACCAATTTTTTTTTTTTTTTTTTTTTTTTCCTTCCTTCCCCCTCCCAAAAAGAAAAGCTCTACATTGTATTTGTCCCATCTTCGTTGAGCCCTGTGTGGCTAATAAAAGAAATGTATCTATCTATCTACCTATCTATCTATCTATCTATCTATCTATCCATCTATCTACCTATCTATCTATCTATCTATCTATCTATCTATCCATCTATCTACCTATCTATCTATCTATCTATCTATCTATCTATCTATCTATCTATCTATCTATCTATCTACCTATCTATCTATCCATCTATCTACCTATCTATCTATCTATCTATCTATCTATCTATCTATCTATCTATCTCATATGCGTCTACGTTTTGCTCTTGTACATATACACACACGTATACTGATGCATAGAAATGTTAAAAACTTTTTCACCATTACTTGACACACACTTATGTACACCTTCCTATACGTAAACATATACACACTCTCACATACATAATCTTTTATGTATATACACTCCCGTGAACTCGCAGTTTATCATACACACACACACACACTCCCTCTCTATCTCTCACTCACTCACTCAAAATATATATGTACGTATGTGTTTGTGTGTATGTGTGTGTATATGTGTGTGTGTATGTGTGTATGTGAAAATATCTGTTCTTCCTTTACACGTACTGTTTTACTCGTTTCGAACTGCGATCATGCTGGGGCACCGCCTTGTAGAGTTTGTCAAACAAATTGACTCCAATAATCATTTTAAATTTGGTTGTTTTTCTATCGCTTTCTTTTGCCTAACCTTTTTCCAGCACACACACACACACACACACACACAGATGCGCGCACACGCACACATATGCAGTGTATATTCGTATATAAATATATGTGTGTACATAACAGGTTGCACAATTTCTCTCATACTTTTCATCATGGGAATGAATCTTCTCATGTCAGTTACTGATAAAGAAACCCAAACACCAACAATGGAATCCAGGCAGCCGACAACATCCAATAAAGGGTTCATGGTTGGTCTTACCGTGAAAACCACAAGCCATGTGAAAGCGGAAAGGCTGCTCACTTCACTTGAACACATGACAACATGGGCTACAATGAAGTTTAAACCCGAAAAATCAAGGAGTATGGTGATTAGAAACGAAAAGGCGAATTAACATACAGAATTACGGTGCAGATGCAAGGGGAGGTTATTCCAGCAATAGAGGGAATCCGCCCAAATCCCTTGGGAAGAGGTTTCACGATTCATTCATGATCCATGCAATGTAGATAATAAAGTGGTAGATTTTGCGACACCATACGTGGTATTACTTCACACTTAATCTTTCATCACGCAGACTACAACCATCGCTGTCTGTCGTTGGGGATTATGAACGTAAACGTAACTAGTACCAATGAATGTACGCCACGTAGTAACGTGACCGGCTAGAAAGTCCTTGAAATGAATCCTACAATTTTCAAGAAAAATTAATGTGACACACAGGATAATGTAGAGACATTGCGTCAGGATAAACAATGAGGTGTTCACAGCTAGATTGCCTTACTGGTGTTGGTTGACATACACTGCTTTTGTTTCAATTAATTTTGGAAAAAATACCCAAAGAATTTAGTTTAATGACTATGTTATTACTTAGTTGGTGTTTAAAACATAAATTAGCGTAAAATTTTGATGAAAGGTTATAATTTAGATCACTTTAAAAGTGAAAATTTATATAATGGAACAAGAGGCGGTCTCAGGTGTTGGTATCAAAAAGGTTAATCATATGTTTGCTTGGTTAGAACTGGTCTTAGGCTAAACAAAACAACTGACATCATAAGGAAATGATTTCCACATCGTGAAAAAATAATGAGAGAGTTGTCAGGTGAAACAATCAAATCTAGCGTCGCGTATCTGAATCGTGTAGCAATGCAGATAGGGTAATCCCTCTAAATCAACGACTAGCCGAGTCTGACCCGATATTTTACCTCGGAGTATTAAAAGGACAACAATAATTGTTTCTCTGATAATAATTCTTTCTACTAAAGGCACAGGGTCTGAAATTTGAGAGAGGGGGCAGGCTGATTACATTGATTTCAGTGTTTAACCGGTACCTATTTTATCGACCCAGGATGAAAGGCAAAACCGACTTCGGTGAACTCAACGTAAAACCGGAAGGAATGCCGCTAAGTATTTTATCCGGCATGCTAACGATTCTGCCAGCTCGCCATCTTTATAATTCCTTCTAATTTTGGCGCAAGGTCAGCAAGTTAGTACTTGACCGGTATTAATTTTATTGACCCCGAAAGGTTAAATGGCAAAAATAACCTCGGCAATTTTTGAACTCAGAATGTATAGAGCTGGAAGAAATACTCAAAGAATTCCTTCCGAAGCTCTGGCGCTTCTGCCAGCTCGCCGCCTTCTTAATAATTAATAGTTACAATAACGGTTATTTACATTGGCAAAGTGATCGTAAATTTGTGGTAGGGGAGTATATTTGATTGTGCTGCCCCGAATACATGACAATTATTTCATCAGTTACCTAGGAACAAAAAGCATGTGAAGGATTTACTTGTATACACTGCGCGTTATGTAGTTTATAGCACATTTAAAAGCAAGCTTCCCACCAAACTGTATTCTGAAGGTTTTTGAAAGTCTTGTCCAAGGTTATGAAAATTACTCAGTAAATAAGAGATAAATACATATTGTAGATGATGTCTGAAAGCGATAGAGTGAGAAACTATGGTATATATCAAATACAATAATAGAGAACCAAAGGCAACAGACGACATAGTATTTGTGTAGGCGACGTAGACAAAAAGAGAAGGAAAATTGAATTTGATATCTCGTTAGAAACGCTTGTATTTCATTTGTTGAAAAGAGATCTTCCTGAAAGAATTCGTGAGTTGGTCATTATATTATGGTTACTAATTAAGGCGGCGAGCTGACAGAAACGTTAGCGCGCCGGGCGAAATGCTTAGCGGTATTTCGTCTGCCGTTACGTTTTGAGTTCAAATTCCGCCGAGATCTATATGTATATAGATAGATAGATAGATAGATAGATATACACATGCATGCATGCATGGTGGCCGTCCACTCGTGACCGAGGAAGACCATTGCCGACCTGGAACATTGTGCGTTCTAGGACTAACTTATGTTTTGCATTTGCGGCTCCGTTAGTGGCTAATGAGCCCTGCTCTTGACAACCATACATACGTATGTATGTGTTTTTGTGTGTGTGTGTGTGTGTATGTGTGTGTGTGTGTATGTGTGTGTGTGTGTGTGTGTGTGTCCTCCACCGCTTGGCAACCGGTGTCGGTTTGTTTACGTCCCCGTGATTAGCGGTCCGGCATAGAAGATCGCTAGAATAAATACCAGGCTAAAAATAAGCACTAGGGTCGATTTGTTCTACTAAACCCTTCATGGCTGTGTCCCAGCATGGCTGCCGTCCAATGAGTGAAACGAGCTAAAAGGATTATCTTGACTATGAATGCACCATAAAATGCCATCACGAAATGTAAGGTCCATTATGTGTCGGGTGTATCTGAGGGCTTAGATGTACGTCACACAGCAACGTGGGTTTCTGGCTCTTGGTTTACTTTAATGCTTCAGATTTTGGTGTTGTTGAATTAAATCTAGGTTTTTCGATATCTCATTACAGGATGTTTTTTGAGACCCGTTTTCAAAAGAGGATAAGTGATTCCTGCTGAGAATTGTTTATGTAGACGGTGAACAGGCTTTTGTAGGTGGTGGTGGTGGTGGTGGTGGTGATAGTGATGGGGGCGAAACTAGAATATATGGTGACAACATCTGCATCGGACTCGGCTTAGTTAAAAGCAAAAAGCGATAAACAGATAAAGAACTGTCGAAGGAAGAATGTGGGACATAGGGGTTAAACATGTTCGCCATAATGAACGATTAGGGAGAATCCCTAGGGATACCTGCTGCAGGGGAAAAAAAACCTTTAATAAGGTGGACAGTAACACATAATGTCAATGACTAATAACGTGTGACGAGCTGGTAAGATTGTTACCGCTCCGAACTAAATGCTTAGTGGCATTTCTTCCGGGTTTACGTCTTAAGTTTAAATTCCATCGAAGTCGATTTTGCCTTTTATCCTTTTGGGGTTAACAGAATAAGCTACAGTTGAGCACTCGGGTCAATGCAATCGATTGGTTCTCTCTCAATAAAAACTTCAGATCTTGTACCAAGAATTGAAAAAATTATGATAATGATTAATTCGGGCGGTGGGGGGGGGGGGGGCAAGGAAAATGTTTTGAATTTAAATTAATTAATTAATTTAGGCGCAGGAGTGGCCGTGTGGTAAGTAGCTTGCTTACCAACCACATGGTTCCGGGTTCAGTCTCACTGTGTGGCACCTTGGGCAAGTGTCTTCTACTATAGCCTCGGACCGACCAAGGCCTTATGAGTGGATTTGGTAGACGGAAACTGAAAGAAGCCCGTCGTATATATGTATATATATATGTGTGTATGTTTGTGTGTCTGTGTTTGTCCCCACCAACCTCGCTTGAGAACTGATGCTGGTGTGTTTACGTCCCCGTAACTTAGCGGTTCGGCAAAAAGGAGACGATAGAATAAGTACTAGGCTTCCAAAGAATAAGTCCTGGGGTCGATTTGCTCGACTAAAGGCGGTGCTCCAGCATGACCGCAGTCAAATGGCTGAAACAAGTAAAAGAGTAAAATGTTACTCCAACAGTCCTTGAATGCATATCCCCCACAGATGTAGCAAAAGTGATCTGGGTCATTGCGACATACATGTATTGAAACCATGCAAATTGAAGCGAGTTGAAGTGGAGAAATAAAAAGAAAAAAAAAACACAGCAGTCCACAGTGAACAGAGCAATTACAATTTGATACAAACAAGTTACAATAGCATTCGAAACAAGCTTTTAAATCAAAATGTACTAAAATAGATATGATCTACTGTGTGTTATATCTACTTTTACAGCTCTCTCATTAAGGGTTGTCATAAAAAGAACAATCAGAGGCATTCTTAAAAGACAAATAGGAAGACTTGACGTACTGCACGCTACGTTAGATTTCTGTGAATTTGGTATAGAGGGAGTAACTTGTAGATCAAAATCTAGATGTGGTGAAGCAAAACTGACTTCATATTCAGAAAGAGCGCCCTAAAATCAACTAATGACACCTCAGTTTATCTCTTGCTAAAGAAACGTTTTTTTTCTTTTTGTCATACAGTATTATTAGTGTTATCGGATAAATTACTTTTTATGCTAGACACGGTCGAAGGTTTTGTTTGGTGTAAGGGAAAACAAAATGATTTTTGTAGAAATTATAAAAGGTAAGCAGGTTGGTAAATTACAAGAGATTTACAAGATATCTGGTGCTGTAACAACTATATTGTTGGTCATTGAGATCGGAAAGTGACTGTTTTTTTATCTACACATACGCATACACACACACACACACACACATTCTGGAAGAAAACCGCTCAGAAAGCGATGTTTCCGTTTGTATGTTAAACGAAATCACTATATTGTCTAATGATAAACACGATGTCAACGTAGGCGTAGAAAATGGCCGAAGGTTTTCATTATTGAATGGATATATTTGTGACATATTTGTGTATCACGGAATGAAAATTCGAAATGAAAACTTCCAAATAAGTATAATGTAAAACAAATAAGTATAATGTAAAACTTTTCAATAATATTCTCGAAGTACCTCAAAGAAATAGTTTGCAATCACTCCGTTTTAATTAAATCAATTGAATACAGGAGAATGAGACCGAAGGTGAGAGGAAGAGAGGAAGAGAGAAATAGACAGGTAGACAGACAGACAGAAAGCAAGAGAGTGGGAGAAACAAGAGAGACAAAGATAGAAGGGACTAAGAAGTGAAAAATCTGCTGACTATTCTTTAGAGAATTCAAATTAGTTTTGTGTGTGTATATATATATATATATATATATATATATATATATATATATATATATACACACATACATATACTGTGTTTGTTCCCCACCACTGCTTGACAACCGGTGTTGGTTTGTTTATGTCCTCGTGAATTTGCGGGTCAGCAAAACGAGAAAGATAGAATAAGTACCAGGCTTTAAAAGAAATAAGTACTGGGGTCAATTCATTCGACTAAACATTGCCGCAGCCTAATGACTGAAATAGAAAAAAGAAAGGCAGTACTCCAGCAAGGCCGCAGTCAACTGACTGTAACAAATAGAAAAATTAACAAATATATAAAATATATATATATATTAAATCGGATTTTTAAGAATTTTCTAGACATTGTAGACTTTAATAATTGCCTTCTTTTAGTAAAAGCTATATGCTCATAATTAATTCATATGTAGCTTTCTTAACTACAGTATGTATGTCTGCAATTGGTTTCTTGTCTCTAGAATAAAAAAAATAAAAAAACTTTCTATGGCATGTCAATTCTTAATAAATTCTTGATTCTTGAGATTATCTCCCCTTCTCATCTGGAATCAGTAGCCATTGCCTTCAGGCGTTTGTGTACCTTCTTTCCAAGCAAAGATATTTTCAATGAATTGTGAATCTGTGGACGTTATTTAGTCTTTGTTATTCAAATTCATGCCTCTGGTCACAATGGTATTTTTTCTTTCTTTTAGCTCACTTTTGTGTGTGCATGCATACAAATGTATACATATACATACACACATACATACACACACACATAATCCTTCCTTATTTTGGCACAAAGCCAGCAATTTTGAGGGAGGAGTAAGCCAGTTTCATCGACGCCAATATTCAACTGGTACTTTATTTTATCGACCTCGAAAGAATAAAAGGCAAGGTAGACCCCGGCTACATTTCATATACATATAATAGACGTACATAATAAACATTATATATAATATATCGTGGCACTCTGTCGGTTACGACGTCGAGGGTTCCAGTTGATTCGATCGACGGAACAGCCTGCTCGTGAAATTAACGTGCAAGTGGCTGAGCACTCCACAGACACGTTCTCGGGGAGATTCAGCGTGACACAGAATGTGGCAATACAGGTACAACAGGAACAGGAAGAAAGAATGAGAGAACGCCATGGTGAAAGAGTACAACAGGGTTCGTCACCACCCCCTGCCGGAGCCTCGTGGAGTTTTAGGTGTTTTCGCTCAATAAACGAACCCGCGTTCCTACGACCGCGAGTCCGTTGCCCTAACCATTGGGCCATTGCACCACCATATATATATATATATATATATATATATATATATATATATATATATATATATATATATGCATATAAATATACTTATATATATATATACATTTATATTTTATATATATATTATATATATATACATATATATATATATATATATATATATATATATATATATATATATATATATATATATATATGTATGTATAATGTATATTATGTATGTATGTGTATATAAAGTATTGTATTATATATGTAAGTATAAATGTGTGTGTGTTTAGAGCTTTATCATATGTGTATGTAATTATATGTGTTATATCTATTGCTTTATCAGTGTGCAAATGACTACAGATTTTAGCGCCAGAACTGAGACCCATCTCACACATAAACTATCCGCATAAATTATCCCTCCTGCATTTTCCCCCGCCTTTCTCAACGAACCCTTTCTCTCTATATAGCCCCCCCCCCCAACTCACCCGATCCCTTACTCTTGCAAAAATATGCTTTCGC
>NC_142937.1:87418313-87445813 GCF_046866305.1 Octopus bimaculoides | reverse complement strand
TACACGTGTGTGTGTGTGTGTGTGTTCGCTTCACACAAATTTTGTTTCATGTTTCTCTAAGCGCATCACACCAAACTATCTCAAAGTGTGTGTGTGTGTGTTACAAAGTTATACCGTAAACGTATGCATCTTTTATTTTAACGTATGCCATAACACACTCATTACATCACATCAGACTTTCTCCTGTCTCTCATCACATACATACTTTATACAGCTGATTGATGTGTACATACATGAGTTCGTAAGTATTAGTGTTTGGGTGTATATCTGTCTACACACACGTGTATGTAGTTTTATATATATATATATATATATATATTTGGCAGAGGTAAAGAATACGTACATCATAGTCGAAAAATCGACCTCAGAATTTCTTTTTAAGTCTAATACTAATTCTGTCAGTCACTTTGCCGAACCACAAAGTTACGGGGTCATAAGCACACCAACAACGGTTTTCAAGCAGTGGTGGGAGACAAACACAGACAAAAAAAAAAAAAAAACACACATATACGACGGGCTTCTTTCTAGTGGAAGTTGTTTACTGTGACCATTTTGGAACGGAACCTCTTTTACTGATAACCGGCTGATAAAACGAAAGCATATAATGAGATTGGGCACTAAATTTGGCGAAGGCGCGTGGCCTGGTGGTTAGGATGTTTCACTCATGATCGCAAGATCGGAGTTTCCATTCCCAGACCGGGCGGTGCATTGTGTTTGCTCCAGTTCACTTGGTTGTAGATGCGTAAGCTTTTAACGGACCGGCGTTCCGTTCAATGGTGAACCACGCGATCTCGTTCACTTACGCCAGGCTAACCAAGTAACCGACCCCACGAGTTCTAGGACTTCCGGACAGTAATGATCAGGGGTTACCTTTACCTTTTCTTTTTTTACACAAATAATGAAAACGATTAAAATGTTAGCAGAGTATTTTTTTGTGTGGTGGGGGTCTATATGGAAAACACCATGACGTTCTGGCTTAATACATTGCTTTTATTACGGTATTTTTCTTATTCTGAGCTCTTCATATTTTGTGTGGAAGTATACAAAACGCTGTTGCAGACCTTCGTATAGAGTCGACAATACACGCCAACATCACTCCGTCTTGAAGATGAGACTATAAGTGTATGTGTAGAAACGTCAACGATGCGTTTACGAATTTTTTTTTCTTTTTAACAAACTAATCATGTTTAGATATTAAACTCAAAATATTATTATGGTAAGTTTTTACAGAATAAAGAAACATTTACTGATAAAAGAAAAGTTATTGAGAGTATTGAAACATATTTAGTATATATATGTGTGTGTGTGTGTTGAACCGTTAATCCCTACACATTTTTTCCCTGTCTGCTTTTTTTTTCCCTTCACAATCCTTCCCGTCGAAGAGCGTAGGCTCGAAACGTCAAAGACTTTTCCCAAGCGTTAAACTAATACACCTATTTGTTATTCCTTCACCTGTCTTCGACTTTTGTTTTCTGTAAATTTGGTAAATTTTCAGATTAACACCCGCACGATTTTCACTAGGGTGTTAATGTTAGGGTTTTAGGGTCAGGGTTAGGGTTAGGGAATTCCGTCCCTAACCCTAACTGTAACCCTAACCCTAACCCTGACCTAAAGCCCTAACCCTAACACCCTAGTGAAAATCGTGCTGGTGTTAATCAGAAAATTTACCGCAAATTCGAACTATATATATATATATATATATATATATATATACATATATATATATATATATGTATATATGCAGCCTTGGTTCTCCTTTGAAGTAGATAGCATTAGGAAGGGTGTCCAGTCAGAGAAACCATGCCAAAGCAGACATTGGAGGTAGGTGAAGTGCTCTGAAGTTGTCTGTTCATGCAGAACCATCCGAACCATGCCATCATGAAATAGAGGCATTGAATGATGATAAACGTTATATATATATATATATGTGTGTGTGTGTGTATGTGTGCTTAATGGATATATGTATACTTGCATAATGTATGTATAGGTGTATGTGTGTGTGTATATATATATATATATATATATATATATATATATATATTTAATTAGAGGATATGTTAATCTTATGAAGGGATGGTTGCATCCAAGGAAATACTGGTTCAATACCTAGTATTGTTGGGGAATGAAATTCCCTTAAAACAATAGGTATATATTAAGCATATAATTTAAATCCATTTTAAAGAAGAAAGGAAAATGGAAATAAGAACAAAGTATATTTAGAATGAATTGCAGAAAAGCATCAGTTTCATTGATAGATCATTATTACTTTGAACAGCTGTTTCATTAAGAATAAACATCATTAATTCTTCAATTAATATAAATAAATTTTTAGGAATTTGTTTCCCAAATAATCAGGAATAGTATGGTTTATGCTAGTATTACATTTAAATAGGGAACACTTAATGCTAGCACAGCCTGTAACACTTCAGAAGGTTTGGGATTAACATTGCTTTAAAATAATTTATATTAATTATGTATCTTAATTAGGGATTATAGAATTAATAATGCTTATTCTTAATGAAACAGCTGTTGAAAATAATTAAATAATGGTGTCTCAAAATTATGCTTTTTATTCTCTGTGAGTGTATGTGTAGTGAAGGCATGTGACCTAGTGGTTAGTCTGTTGCACTCACAATCGATAGAATGATATGCGTAAATATATGTCCATAAAGAACACGATGCGCCGCTTGGTTTGGGAATTGAACCCACAATTGCTAGATCATGGTTTCGATTCCCAGACTGGGCAGCATGTTGTGTTCTTGAGGAAAATACTTCATTTCACGTTGCTTCAGTCCCCACTCAATCACGGGGGAGTGTTGGCTTGCTCGCCTTGCCAGCAGGGTGGCGCCAATCAATGGCTACAGCGATGCAAAGTACATTGTGACCAGCGATGTGTGACAATTGATAGTCTGGTCTGTCCCGCTGTCATATAATGCACATTCGTGTGTGTATACACACGTGTATATATATGTACATTAAAATCTATGTACGTATAATGTGTGTATATATACATATAAATATGTATATATACACACGCACACACATGTGTGTGTATGTTTATATATAGATATGTGTGTGCATGCATATATATGTATATATACGCACATTTTGTTAGCGCCAGTGAGGTGCTAACAAAATGCAACATTTCAGGTAGGTATTGAAGCCATCCTCATCAAAATACAACTTAAATGGTCAGATCATCTTTCCCGTATGAACGATATCCGAGTGATATCAGACTGTCATTTGGAAGGTCTCTCTTGCGCTTCAGAGACAAACTAAAAGACGATCTGCATTCTTTTCTTCTTGGGAAAAGCAAAGCATGAGAACGCAGGACCTGGTGCCAGTTCTGCTTCTCCCCAGTTCAAAGGTTTGAGCAAAGTCAACTCCAACATCGGAGCCAACTTCGTGCAAGCCTGAAGGCGCACTGGCAAAACGTTGCTATTCTAAAGGAAAACCATATATGTCATTGTGGTTTTGTGGCCCGGAGCAAAGCAAGCCTTGCCGTCGACTCAAGAAAACATACTATATATATATATATATATATATATATATATATATATATATATATATATATATATATATGTTCATAGGCGCAGGAGTGGCTGTGTGGTAAGTAACCATAGGTCCGTGTTCTGTCCTATTGCGTGACACCTTGAGCAAATGTCTTCTTCTATAGTCTCGGGCCGACCAAAACCTTGAGTGGATTCGGTAGACAGAAACTGAAAGAAACCCGTTGTATATATATATATATGTGTGTGTTTGTGTGTTTGTCTCCCCCGCCCCCAACATCACTTGACAACCGATGCTGGTGTGTTTACGTCCCCGTAACTTAGCGGTTCGGTAAGAGACCGATAAAATAAGTACTAGGCTTACAAAGAATAATATACATATATAAATAAATATAAATATATATATATATATATGTATATAACTAAATAAATATATATATATATATATATGAATAAATATATATATATATATATATATATATATGAATAAATATATATATATATATATAAATATGTATATTTGGTAGATGGAAACTGAAAGAAGCCTGTCGTATATATATGTATATGTTTGTGTCTGTTTGTCCCCCCCACACACACACACACTATCGATGCTGGTGTGTTCGGCAAATGAGACCGATAGAATAAGTACTAGGTTTACAAAGAATAAGTCCTGGGGTCGATTTGTTCGACTAAAGGCGGTGCTCCAGCATGACTGCAGTCAAACGACTGAAACAGCTAAAAGAATATATATATATATACATATATGTATAAATATATATACATATATGTATATATATATATATATATATGTATAAATATATATATGTATATATATATATATATATATATATATATATGCATGTATGTATTTATTTTGTATTAAGGTGTGTAAATGGAGGAAAATGTGCTCCCTGTTTATTATTTTATTGGAATAAACGGGTGTGTGTGGAGGTGTGGGGTAAGGCGAGTCTCCAAAACTTGGTAGAAATGTTGCGTAAATATTTATTAGCGTATTTATTTATTTATTGAGTAGTCAAATAGATTCCTGCCAGTTCCTCTTTGTGTCGTGTTTAATACCAGCGTGTGTTCTTGCGAACGATATTTCGAGATAATCTATATAACCACACACACGAGAGGAATAAAAATAAAAGTATTACAGATAATGGGAAGTATCATTCTAAAAATAAGTTTTCTCTCTTTCTCGCTCTTTTACATATAAGAACATTATTTACAATTATTTTATTTATTAATCATGCTTCTGTTTTGTTCGTTTTCCATATATTTTTTCTTCTACAGGGTCTGAAATTTTGGGCGGGTATGCTAGTCAATTACTTCAACCCCAGGGCTCAACTGTTACTTATTTTATCAGCCCCGAAAGAATAAAAGGCAAAATTGACCTTGGCAGAATTTGAACTTAGAATCTAAAGAGCCGGAAGAATCGCCGCTAAGCATTTAGTTTGGCATTATTTTTATCTTTTTTTTATTATCAATCCTTATATCACTATCCTCACGTCAGGTATAGTCGTGCAGGTTAAGATATTCGTTTCTCTTCGTAGATGGTTTTTAATTTGTTTTCTCCGTACAGTACCGGAGCAAAACGTTTCCTTCTATATCGTAGGTTTGGTCAATACCCGTACTATAACGGAAATTACTTGGCGGAAACACTGCAAAAGCTCTTGGGAGGGATTGGTCCCCTTCTTGAGTCGTAGTTGAATTAACTTGTGCCTTATTTAACATCACCACTGTCACTTGAATGACTTAAGCTTAATCCTTTCAGTTGCAAAGGTTCGGCCCAGGTCTATGACTTGTGGATAACCAACTCCCCTTCCGAGGCCCTCAGCGGATCATAAACTTTACCCTTCCTTCTCTCACCAAATAAGTTATCACATCCATAATTACCCGATTCGATAAGTAACAACTAAGATGAGGACTGTGACTAACACAATATAACAACTACAGAGTGGCATGATTCAATCGGTACGGAACCGACATAAGACGTCAGAGGGGCATTAAATGCCTTAAAAAGATTCAATCAGAACACAAGCTACGGGCATAGAGTAGTGGATAAAGGCACTAGTTAATGCAATTGTAGTCACCTAGAGGTTATGAGTTCACTCCCAAGCAAGGCACTGAGAAGGCTGGAGTGTACAAACTTGAAACGTAGTGAAAGCAACAATTAAAATGAGGACACCTCTTCGATTAACATATAGTATATAGAATTCTTCATCTCAGAAATACATGACTTTGTGGTAAGGAGCTTGTTTCCCAATCACATGGTTCCGGGTTCAGTCCCACTGCGTGGCACCTTGGGCAGGGGTCTTCTACTATAGCCTCGGGCCGACCAAAGCCTTGTGAGTGGATTTGGTATATGGAGACTAAAAGAAGCCCGTTGTATATAAGTATGTGTTTGTTCCTTCCCCACCATCGCTTGACAACCGATGTTGGTGTGTTTACATCCCCCGTAACTTAGCGGTTCGGCAAAATATATGTATGACTGATATAGGCTCGAAATGTCAAAGACTTTTCTATTCTCCCCGACCGTTATACTAATATACCTGCTTGTTGTTCCTTTACCTGTCTTCGTCCTTTGTTTTCTGTAAATTTGATTTATATATTAGTCATAACTTGCGCGAAGGTCCTATGCACCCACAGGTAAAACTCAGAGTAGCAAGAATTTGATTTGATCAAAATAAAATATTTTATTAATTCCTTAAACACGAGACAGAAGGAGAATGTATGTGTGTACGCACATACGTAAGCTATCGTTGACTATATATTTATAGTAGCGTATTTTCTTACTCTCATTATTATTTCATTCCTGTAAGGGCGCCAGAGAGACAAGCAGTAGGAGTTATATGTATTATTTAAAACAGTTTGATTCGATTTCGTGCTACTTGAAGTTTCGCAGGCTCCTAACGGGATTCTGACTTCTTCTGGCGGATCTATTCCATTGGTTAAAATTACCCAAATGCGACAACTTTAACACGAAATAACTTCTGAAATACGAAGTTTTGTCAAAAACGTTCAGAGTAAACCGTGTTCTACGTGAGAAATTCTACCAGTATTCGAAGTTTCAAACTGTTTAGTTAAAAAAAATTCATTTAAAAATCTGTGATTGAACTGAAATAGATCTCGTCAGGAATGCCGAGTGTATAAACCAGCCGAAATTGCAAAGATAATCTGGATCTCGACTGAAGAGAGAAAACTCCGAATGACCTGTCCGTGTTTTCTTTGTATCGTCTATCTGAATGTTTTGTCCCTTTCTTGTATCACCTAACTATCTGAATGTTTGTGTTCTTGTCCCATTCTGCATTATGTATATATATATATGACGGACTTCTTTCAGCTTTCATCTACGAAATCTACTCACAAGGTCTTAGTCGGCCCAGGGCTTATTGTAAAAGGCACTTGCTCAAGGTGCCACGCTGTGTGACTGAACCCGAAACCACATGGTTAGTAAGCAAGCCTCTTACTACACAGCCACGCCTGTTATTTATGATTTGCTGTGGTGTTATCTAGAGAGTCGCCTTTAATCATTTCTGACGTAGCGTTTGATGATAATTTATATAATTATATTATTTTTTAATTTATATAATTACATTTTCATAATTTATACTTTGGCACAAGGCCCATACTTTTGTGAGGTAGTGGGGGAGGTGACACCGACACTCCATCCTAGCACTTGACTGATAATTTATTTTATCGAGGTTTGAGTGAGTGAGGTGGAAATGAAAAGGAAAATTGACTCCAGCGAGCTTTTGACCTCAGAATGTAAAAAACTAACAAAAAGCCGGAACAAATCCCACACAAAATTTTTGTCCGGTGCCTTCTTCAACGATTCGATTCTTCTTATCCACCGAACAATTTAATAATGGTTTAATATAAGAAATGATAGTGATAAATCATCGTTAATGGTTGAGGAAATAGTCAAAACAAATGAAAAACAATAGTATTGGTTGAGGAAAATAACAAAAAAGATAGAAACTATCTTGCTCTCTGTTAAACCTCACTTTATATACTTGCTATGACAATTCACTTTTCAACACACTCGCTCACCCACCCCCACCTCTCCTGTTTTCTCTCTCTCTCATCCTTCTCTCCTACATGTATATATATATATATATATGATTCTTTCTATATCGCTTTCCGCTCACTAAACTTTTGCTTTCACACTTATCTCTCTCTCTCTCTCTCTGACCTTTGACATAACGGATCACACGTGACAAATCCTCGCCCTATCGCTTCCCCCCTCTTCTCTTTACCGCCACCGCCGCCACCATCACTTCTCTAACCTAATTAAAAAGGTGGCGGGGATGGGGGGATGCTGCATATTTTTTCATCATGTTTTTCTTTTCTTTTTGCCATTGCGTGTATGGCGACAAACTGTTGTTGTATATATACTAACTAGACTTAATTTAAATTTACACACCCACTCAAACACATACATACACTTACAATATATTTCCCTCTTCTCTCTAGTACATACACACACAGCCAACCTCTGCTTCTAATTTATAATCAACACCCCCACCCCCATATATATATATACATATATAATATACACACACATACACACACTAATTATTAAATGTTTAATAGACACACTCACACTCCGTCATTATTAATCTGACACAAACATACACAACACTAGACATATTTGAAAATATACATTATTCATATATTCCTTATTTACACACACACACACACACACGTTACAAATATCATATATTAATTTATATATATGTGTGTGTGTGTATCACATACACACGTACTCACACAGGAAATCTGCAAACTCATCACATAAGTTAATAGTTAATAATTTCCATTCTTAATCACTCACACAATAACTGTTATTACAAACACACACATAATTGTGTGTGTGTGCGTATTTACAATATGGGACCTATATGTATATTATGACTGTGCGCGCGCGCGTGTATATATATATATATATATATATATATATATATATATACTTATACAAGAATGTTGTTGACAGTGGCTTAGAAGTTTCGGCCAGCTGATGGCTTAGTTATCCGAAACTTCGGAGTCACTGTCAACAGCATTCTCGTGTAAGAATAATAAATTTGTACTCTACAAATATTAACCCATCAGATTGATATAAAAACAAGCGTGTGTGATCTGTATTGAGTGTGCGTGAATTATACGTATGTGCACATGTGTGTGTTTTTACATGTGAATATATCATATTGTACGCATTTAATTTTAATATGAATAGGTGTTGGCCGTTATTAACCCCGGTGTCGTATCTTAGTAACCCCACCTGAGTAACCTTTTAAATCGTGTTTTGGAACATCAGAGTCCACTCGTGTAGGAAGTCTGTTTACCGTCATGCAGCCAGGTATTGTTTGTCTGCTATCAATATTGACGGTCTGTTTCATGTTTGGATTTCATTTGGAATAATGTGTTAAATAAGGCAGGACAGTATATCATCATCACTATCATCATTTTACGTCCGTTTTCCATGTTGGCAGAGGTTGGACGGTTCGACAGGTGCTGGCAAACCGGTGAGCTCTGTTTGTCTGTTTTGGTATGGTTTCTATGGCTGGATGTCCTGCCTAACGCCAGCCACTTTACTGAGTGTACTGGGTGCTTTTCACGTGATACCGGCACATGTGCTTTTTACGTGGTACCGGCACATGTGCTTTTTATGTTGTCCCGCAGGATCGCCAAGTAGCTTGCAAGACAAACCTCTCAGCTCAAATGTTAAGAGTATTATAGAAGGACAGAGATGGCTGTCATACTATATAAAGGGTATACTTGGCTACATCAGAAGAGGAATGGGAGACAGAGAGTTAGAGAGAGAGAGAGAGAGACAGACAGACAGACAGAGTGAGAGGAAGAAAAATAGATGGTGTTGGAGATGTAAAGGGAACAGTAGGGCGGAGAGTATAAGTAGTAAAGAGGGGATAGAGAGAGATGTTTCGTAAGAATGATAGGGGGGAGGTATAGAGATGGGGATGACATGTCTGTAGTGAGTGATGGTGAGAGAAAAATTTACAAATAATATACACACGTATGCGTGTAAATTGGTGTTTTTATGTTCGTTTTCCCATGCTAGCATGACTTAAGGAATATATTATTGTCGAATTGTTTTACACTAATGAATAATCAGTTGCTAACCCTTACTTGTGTTTTCAAGTAAGAGATCTTTTTCATGCACCTTTGAAGGTACAAAACCAGTGGGTGGTTTTATTAACAAGGAAATGGTATCACTGCTTTTAAGATCGCAATTTTCTGAGAAGCATAAATGTAAAGAAACACATAGATATATGCATGCATGCATACATACATAATAAACACACGCACATATTCACATGATGGATTTCTTTCAGTTTCTGACCACCAAATCCACTCACAAGGCTTTGGTTGTCCTAAGGTAATAATACTTGACCCATTGTGTTAAACAGTTAGACTGAATATAAAACTACATCTGTTGGGAGCAGACTTCATAACCATACAATCATGCCTACATGTTAACATAGAGACAGACAGATAGAGACAGAAAGAGATAGATAGATAGGTAGAGACAGAAAGAGATAGATAGACAGATAAGAAATGTGTGTGTGTGTATGTACATACAGAAAAGGACTATACATTGTCCTCAACTTCCAGCTTTCTTCTTTATCTCTCCCTACCATTCAGCCCTTCACCAATTATACAGACAATCCAGTGATGATACCTAACCTCTGACCAGAATTCTTTAGGCAGTGCAAAAGGTTAACCTTAGTCTTTCATACAAACATATACAGCCAAAATAATTATTGGTAGTCCAAGTAATTCAAGTCTAAATCACTGTAAATCATTGTTACTGCCTCTTTTCCATTTTTATACTTCCTCTCAGCTTCTGGGATTTTTGGGGATTTTTCTTTCCAATATCTCAAAAATTATCAACAGTTTTGTTTCTTGCATTTCCTAACACAGAATGAGAAAAGCAGACATGCTTCACTTGGACATGAAACTTGAGTTGCTGATAAGATTCCTTTAAGTTATGGTATAAAAAAGTTATTTCTTAAAATCAGTTGGTGAAATAAGTGCCTAGTGTTCCCAATGAAATGACTATGTAAAAAAAAAAAAAAGGGTGGGGAAACTGAAGAAAAATTGGGAAGAAGTGGTAAATTCTTAATCCAGGAGCCTGAACTAAAAAAGGGAGATAATAAAGGATTGCAACAAAAAGGAGGAAGCCATATTTAATCATGGCTAGCATGGAAAATCTGAAGGGATTTAAAATTATGAGGATAATGAATGATTGTTGAAAATTACTGTCCTATATAATTATCATTAACGTTGCCATGATTGTAGGACTATTTTACTTAATCCAGAAAAAGAGTAAGTAATGTGTATCTCAGGTTGAGAAACTTGAACTGTAAAGGTCAGAGGTTAGAAGCAGGTCAACCATTTATTTCATTAACTGACAGGTTAAAAGTGAAATGATTGTTTGCTTCACATTTATTCCTACCCTGATTTCTGTAAGGCCTTCCCCCCCTCCCAGATTCCCATTATTTTCTGCTTAGGTTGAGCAGAGCAGAAGTGTGATAGGTGGGTGCTATTGATTCAAATGTGGATTAGTTGTACGGTTAAAATATAGCTGGACTTGCATGTTCAAACAAATTTTGATACCTTTTTATAGCTACATGTGTATAGTGTTGTGCCCTGGGGCAAATTACATAATCCTGCTTACCCCCACTATGCATGGCTAACAAATAGTTGAGCTTCATTTTATGACTATGGATTTAATAGTGTTTATATATTTGCATGCCCCCATCACACACACACACACACAAACAAACACACACACATAGAAGTCCTGAATAGAACATATTTCTATTCCAGCTGTGAAAATAGAGCCTACAGGTAATCCACAAGATTTTTGGCAACTTGGAATGAGGATCAAATCAACTAGATTCTTCTTTCATTAAAAAAAACACAATCAGAGACAGCTTGCATCTGTCTTTGAAGCTGCTCGAGTGGAATGTAAATAAACTTGGGACACCCATAATTTAGTTGATATATCGGTACATGGGTGACTATTAGATATTAATAACTACAGTACCAAATGGTTATAAATAGATATCTACACAGCGGTCATATGCATGTTTAATCCTCGCCAGAAATAGGGAAAGAGGGCGGCTTATAAATGCCAAAACCTACCCTGGCGAAGAATGTACCCCACAACATAGATTAGTAGTTAGCGACTTTGGGATCAAGGCAAAATGGGTGCCCAGAATTAGACAGGCTTGGAGAAGAAGGGTGTGGAAGCTTAAAGACCCTGCAAACGGACAGAGACTTAGAGACAAGTTACTTGAAGCATTTAACGAAATAGAAGGGGATATAGCATCATACAACGTGGAAGACAATTGGAGATTTCTGCGGGACAACCTGTTGAAAGCCACCGACCAGATTTGTGGGTGGTGTAAGGTCCCCTCCCAACCCAGAGTAACGTGGTGGTGGAACAAGGAGGTAGACAGGGCTATTAGACAAAAGAAACAAGCTTGGAAGGACTGGAAGAACGGTGGTAGCAGGGAATTGTACCAATGTGCCAGAAGGGAGGCTAGGCGACAGGTTTATTTAGCCAGAGGGGAAGCAGATAAGGAAAGATTTGCCAATGTTCTGCGCCGTGAGGACCAAAGACTCGAGGTATTTCGTGTTGCAAGACAGTGTAGGAGAGAGAATAGTGATGTTGTAGGAGAGAAATGTGTTCGCATGGATGATGGTACGCTTGCATTAAATGAGGATGCAAAGAAAGAGGTCTGGAGATGCCACTACGATAGATTGCTTAATAAAGAGAATGAATGGGAGAAAGAGAGCCTGCCTTATGTCGACCCAATAGAGGGACCAGCTATCCGAGTTGATAGTACCAGGGTAGATAAAGCAATTAAGAGTATGAAGACCGGGAAAGCCCCCGGCCCATCAGGAATCACTGCAGAGATGCTCAAAATATCTGGCAGTGTTGGCTATAGCCTAGTCACCCGTATTACGAACCAGGTGATACACGAAGGAGTCATACCCTATGACTGGTGTAGCAGCATCATAGTCAACTGCTACAAAGGTAAAGGGGACGCTTTAGATACAAATAATTACAGAGGCATCAAGCTGTTAGATCAGGTTATGAAAGTTACAGAGAGGGTCATAGCCCAACTAATTAGGGAGCGAATCAATTTAGATGAGATGCAGTTTGGGTTCGTGCCAGGTAAAAGCACTACTGATGCCTTATGTCTAGTGAGACAGTTGCAAGAGAAATACCTAGCCAAGGATAAACCTCTGTACCTGGCTTTCGTTGACATGGAGAAAGCCTTTGACAGGGTCCCCCGATCCCTTATCTGGTGGTCAATGAGGAAACTTGGGATAGAAGAATGGCTAGTGAGAGCTGTGCGAGCCATGTACAGAGATGCGGCCAGTAAGGTGAGGGTTGGAAATGAGTACAGCAATGAATTCCGGGTAGAGGTAGGGGTCCACCAAGGTTCCGTCCTCAGCCCCCTATTATTTACCATAGTCCTCCAGGCAATCACAGAGGAGTTCAAGACAGGTTGCCCCTGGGAGCTCCTCTATGCTGATGACCTTGCCCTAATTGCGGAGTCACTATCAGAACTAGAGGAGAAGTTTCAGGTGTGGAAGCAAGGTCTAGAATTGAAGGGCCTTAGAGTCAACCTAGCTAAAACCAAAATCCTAATAAGTAGGAAGGTAGATAAAACACAAACCCCTTCAGGTAGATGGCCCTGCTCAGTATGTAGAAAAGGAGTAGGTAGTAACTCTATAAGATGTACTCGGTGCAAGCTATGGACACATAAGAGGTGCAGCAACATCAAAGGCAGGTTAACTAGCAAGTTAGTTTTTGTTTGTGGCAGATGTTCAGGTGCAATAAAGACTGCAAACAAA
Source organism: Octopus bimaculoides (assembly GCF_046866305.1). Taxonomy (NCBI): domain Eukaryota; kingdom Metazoa; phylum Mollusca; class Cephalopoda; order Octopoda; family Octopodidae; genus Octopus; species Octopus bimaculoides. The sequence continues at coordinate 87,432,407 of NC_142937.1, read as the reverse complement.
CAGGAAACAACTTCTATCTCATTCCAGGGTGAAAAACTAGAGGTAGTCGATAGCTTCCGCTATCTGGGCGACCAAGTTAGTAGTGGGGGTGGGTGCGCTGAAAGTGTAGCTGCTAGAATAAGAATAGCCTGGGCAAAGTTTAGAGAGCTCTTACCCCTGCTGGCGACAAAGGGACTCTCACTCAGAGTAAAAGGCAGACTGTATGACGCATGCGTACGAACAACCATGCTACATGGCAGTGAAACATGGGCTGTAACTGCTGAGGACATACGTAAGCTCGCAAGGAATGAAGCCAGTATGCTCCGTTGGATGTGTAATGTCAATGTGAATACCCGTCAGAGTGTAAGTATCTTGAGAGAAAAGCTGAACATTAGAAGCATCAGTTGTGGCGTGCAAGAGAGACGATTGCGCTGGTATGGACATGTGGTGAGAATGGAGGAGGATAGCTGCGTGAAAAAGTGCCACACCCTAACAGTTGAGGGAACCCGTGGAAGAGGTAGGCCCAGGAAGACCTGGGCTGAGGTGGTGAGGCAAGACCTTCGTACATTGGGCCTCACCGAGGCGATGACTACGGACCGAGACCTTTGGAAATGGGCTGTGCGTGAGAAGACCCGGCAAGCCAAGTAAGATCGTTGCCAGTGCCCCTGGACTGGTTCTTGTGCGGGTGGCACATGAGATGCACCATTTTGAGCGTGGCCGTTGCCAGTACCGCCTGACTGGCTCCTGTAGGATTTTCGAGCGAGATCGTTGCCAGTGCCCCTGGACTGGCTTGTGCGGGTGGCACATAAAAGACACCATTTCGAGCGTGGCCGTTTTCGTGCGGGTGACACGTAAAAGCACCCACTACACTCTCTGAGTGGTTGGCGTTAGGAAGGGCATCCAGCTGTAGAAACTCTGCCAAATCAGACTGGAGCCTGGTGTTGCCATCCGGTTTCACCAGTCCTCAGTCAAATCGTCCAACCCATGCTAGCATGGAAAGCGGACGTTAAACGATGATGATGATGATGATGAATAAACATTTATTTAGTTTTGATATATCTCCATGTTGTGTGTGCATATATGTTGCTATCTTTGTGTATCTCTCTCTCTCTCTCTCTCTCTCTCTCTCTATATATATATATATATATATATATATATATATATATATATATATATATATATATACATACTCTTTTACTTGTTTCAGTCATTTGACTGCGACCATGCTGGAGCACCGCCTTTAGTCGAGCAAATCGACCCCAGGACTTATTCCTTGTAAGCCTAGTACTTATTCTATCGGTCTCTTTTTGCCGGACAGCTAAGTTACGGGAACGTAAACACGCCACCATCGGTTGTCAAGCGATGTTGGCGGGGGGGGGGGGGACAAACACACACACACATACATATATATATATATATACACACGTATATACGACAGGCTTCTTTCAGTTTTTCCATCTACCAAATCCACTCACAAGGCTTTGGTCGGCCCGAGGCCATTGTAGAAGACACTTGCCCGAGGTGCCACACAGTGGGACTGAACCCGGAACCATGTGGTTGGTAAGCAAGCTACTTACCACACAGCCACTCCTGCGCCTGCATAATTCAATATACATTAATAAAGATAAGTTTAACACATTAAGTTAACACGTAACATCATTAACGCCTCCACTGAATTTAGGACGCTTATGTTACTTATGAGGTATTCTCTATTTTTCAGTTAAAGTGTAGTGGGGTATCAAGGTGGGTGGTACAAACATAACAATATGTGTTTTATAGCAAAAACAAAATTTCCATTCAAATGGCAATGACTGGACGATTTTCTGTTTGAGTTTAACTGTTTTTAGTCGTATTGGAATCGTGACCTATGTCGCAAATAGGCATACGAATATTGTATAAATTTTATAATTGAAAAATTGACTATATTTTATACATGCAAGTATACCAGCTTGCGGGCACAATCAAATGGGCTCACAGGCACAATTGTGCTGGCGGCTAGGGGTTTCCCTACCCCTGCTTTAGTTCTTCGTTTTTGTATTAGTTTAGATAAGTAACAGTAGAGAAACACACACACACACACACACACACACACACACACACACACACACACACACACACACACACACACACACATATCCAAGGTGGCTTATGGTGTTTGCTTGAGATACAGTGGCCATATTACCTTCAGATTACACCTCACTTGATTTTTATTAAAAATATGAGGGAACATTGGATAGTGCAGTGTCCAAGTTATACTATGTCTAAAATCAGAGGTGATGGTTATAGCTAGAACATGTTTTATCCCAGGGAATATGTGTTTCTTAATTTTTCAGTGTGGAAACTGGAACTAAAAGCTATGCCATAAAAACATTTCATTTTGCACATTCTCCCATTTCTAGAAAGCTCTCTGAATCAAGTAGAGTTTTTTTTTGTTGTTGTTTTTCTTTTACCTACATATAGTTGTGAAGTGTGGAGGTGCAATGGCCCAGTGGTTAGGGCAGTGGACTTGCAGTCATAGGATCGCGGATTCGATTCCCAGACCGGGTGTTGTGAGTGTTTATTGAGCGAAAACACCTAAAGCTCCACGAGGCACCGGCAGGGGGTGGTGGCGAACCCTGCAGTACTCTTTCACCACAACTTTCTCTCACTCTTACTTCCTGTTTCTGTTGTACCTGTAATTCAAAGGGTCAGCCTTGTCACGCTGTGTCACGCTGAATCTCCCCCGAGAACTACGTTAAGGGTACACATGTCTGTGGAGTGCTCAGCCACTTGCACGTCAATTTCACGAGCAGGCTGTTCCATTGATCGGATCAACTGGAACCCTTGACGTCGTAACCGATTGAGTGCCAACTAGTTGTGAAGTGCTTGTAATATGTAGGACTACCAAGTTTGATCAAAGGGCTTCCGACCTTCACGTTGTGACTGGAAGAAGAAATTAGGGAATTGTTTCAATGTTTGACTTTGCTCCTGGCCCAGGAACATCAAAGCTCAGACCTGTGGGCTAACAGAACACCCGTATGGGTTAACAGCATGCACTTGTAGTGAACAGGACACTTTTGTAGTTAACAGAATACCCATGGAGTTAACAAAACAATTATGTAATTAACAGAACAACCATATGGTTGACAGGACCCCCTTGTAGTTCATAGGACACCCCCATAGTTAATAAAACATCCCATTTAGATGACAGAAATAACACAGCATCTAACTAAATGCATTGCTTTATTCAGTTTTGTCCTGCCAATGCTAGGAATTTTCCCCTTCCATTGGAATTATTAAAGCATGCATGGATACTAATCAAAATGGTTAAACATGTGACTTTCCTCGGTGCCATTCGAAAAAGGTCAGTTTATTTTAAGTTTCATCTGTTGTATTGTTACATGACTGTAAAAGGAAATCACATGGATTGGAACTAGGGTAGTTATTCTTTTATTCTTTTATTTGTTTCAGTAATTTGACTGCGGCCATGCTGGAGCACCACCATTAGTTGAGGAAACTGACCCCAGGACTTATCCTTTGTAAGCCTAGTACTTCTTCTATCAGTCTCTCTTGCCGAACTGCTAGGTGATGGGGACATAGACACACCAGCATCGCTTATATATATATATATATATATATATATATATATATATATATATATATATACGACAGGCTTCTTTCAGTTTCTGTCTACCAAATCCACTCACGAGGCTTTGGTCGGTCCAAGGCTATAGTAGAAGACACTTACCCAAGGTGATACACGGTGGGACTGAACCTATAACCATGTGGTTGGTAAGCAAGCTACTTACCACACAGCCACTCCTGCGCCTATAGTGAAAATTTTCTTATTAAATGTTAGGCGCAGATGTGGTTGTGTGGTTAGAAGCTTGCTTCCCAACCACACAGTACTGTGTTCAGTCCCACTGCATGGTATCTCGGGCAAGTGTCTTCTACTATAGCCCTGGGCCGACCAAAACCATGTGAGTGGATTTGGTAGACGGAAACTGAAAGAAGCCGATTGTGTATATGTATATATATATATGTTGGTGTGCGTGTGTGTGTCCCAGCATTGCTTGACAACCGATGCTGGTGTGTTTACATCCCCGTAACATAGCGGTTCGGCAAAAGGGACCGATAGAATAACTACTAGGCTTACAAAGAATAAGTCCTGGGGTTGATTTGCTCGACTAAAGGCGGTGCTCCAGCTTGACCGCAGTCAAAATGACTGAAACAAGAGTAAGAGAAATAAAAACATCTACATGTTAAAACCTATTTGAAATTTTGAAATTTGTAAACCTGTGCAACCTTTCTCTGGCATGTGAAAGACAGGATCCTTGAAAATATATATTCAGAGCGGGGTGGGCGAGCAGAAACAAACAAGCCGGCAGATGTTTATGTATTGAAAATGAAAAACAGCCATAAATGGTTTATGAGGTGTGTCTGTGAAACGAAATAGAAACTAGTCTTGGGTGGGGTCTTTTGTTAGACAAGTAGCTGGTTGGGAAAAAAAAAAAGAAAAAGAAAAAATTGCCTGAAACTTTATCTGTGTAAACTTATGGCACATCAACTTACCAATATACACTTCCTTTTTTTTTTCTGTTTTTTTTTTTCTTTATTTTTAAACAAATATTTCCAATATAATTAATTCCTGTCAACAAACCATTTCATTTACCAGTCTACGAATTCTAGTTAGATATACAGAGAGACACCTCCCCAAACTATTTTAGGAGGTGTCTCTAGAACTTCTTGTTAACAATGAGCCAACAATAAGTAACATTTATCATCATCGTCATCGTCGTCATTGCATCTTAGCATGCTTGCCTGGTTCAGATGGGTTGCCTGGAGTATAGGATCTCACCACTTGTTTCAATCCCTTGTCATCTTCTTTGGTGAACTTCATCTTCTTGGGATTAGCTTTTACCACTTCTTCCTATGTTTTCTCAGTCTTCACTTCCACAGGTTCGTTCAATTTAAATTACTTGCCACTTCAGATTACTCGACTGTAATTCTCCTCTCCTTGTGTCACATGTCTACACCGAAGCAGTCTCCTCTCTTGACACACCACATCTGATTCCTCTTACACTCAGTTTTTCTCTCAACTCATTTGTGCTTTGTTACTCTCTTTACTTTTTTACTTGTTTCAATCATTTGACTGTGGCCATGCTGGAGCACCGCCTTTAGTCGAGCAAATCGACCCCAGGACTTATTCTTTGTAAGCCTAGTACTTATTCTATCAGTCTGTTTTGCCAAACCGCTAATTTACGGGGACGTAAACACACCAGCATCAGTTGTCAAGTGATGTTGGGGGGACAAACACAGACACACGCACACACACACACACACACACACATACATATATACGACAGGTTTCTTTCAGTTTCTGTCTACCAAATCCACTTACAAGGCTTTGGTCGGTCCGGGGCTATAATAGAAGACACTTGCCCAAGGTGCCATGCAGTGGGACTGAACCTAGAACCATGTGGTTGGTAAGCAAGCTACTTACCACACAGCCACTCCTGCGCCTAGACATTGTGGAGGCGCAATGGCCCAGTAGTTAGGGCAGCGGACTCGCAGTCTTAGGATCGCAGTTTCGATTCCCAGACCAGGCTTTGTGAGCGTTTATTGAGTGAACACACCTAAAGTTCTGCGAGACTCTGGCAGGGGATGGTGGTGAACCCTGCTGTATTCTTCCACTACAACTTTCTCTCACTCTTTCTTCCTGTTTCTGTTGTACCTGTAATTCGAAGGGTCAGCCTTGTCACACTCTGTGTCACACTGAATTTCCCTGAGAACTACATTAACGGTACATGTGTCTGTGGAGTGCTCAGCCACTTGCACATTAATTTCACGAGCAGGCTGTTCCGTTGATCGGATCAACTGGAACCCTCGTCGTCGTAACCAACGGTGTGCCAACCACACTAGACATTATACCTCCAGCAGAGTAGGCTTGCTTCATTCCTTTTCATAGATTGAGATGATTTGGTGCTGGAAGCAGACACATATACACATAACATGCACACATGCACAGAAACATGCACATATAGATAGAGTGAGTGTGTGAACAATTTTTGTGGAAACTGGGTTCTCAAGGTGGTCCTTAACCTCTACAGTAATTTTGGGAGCTGTACTTTTGTGATCCTTTCTAACAGTTCACATAAGACTCCGACGTTCCCTATCTGAAAGTTTTGGTTTTCTTCTGGAGTTTTGTTTCGACGAGAGTGTTTTTCCCTCTTTCTCATTACTTTCAAGACAGTACTTCTTGATACACGAAACATTTCGGCTGTTTTCGTTACGCTAACGCCTGCCATGCGAGCACCAACAATTTGGCCTCTTTGAAAGTCCGATAGATCTGTCGTTTTAATGAATTTTATTTACCATTTTCTGATGATATCTGAAATGAAACAGCAATTTTAGCAAAACATATTAAGCAACACTAATAATAAATAAAACAAAATATAAAAATAAACAAGCTTTTGACGGTTTTATAGATATTTCAAAATTACGATGGTATGATGCTAGGTGTTTCCATTATTTTCTCCAACCCCTGTGTATATATATATATATATATATATATATATATATATATATATATATATATATATATATATAATGGAATCTCCATGATTATGTCCTAGTTTTGATAACAATAACATTAGAACTAGGTCATATCAAAAAGTTGATATCAGTAACAGACAAATAAACATGCCATTACATTGTAGAACTGTAGGATCCAAGGGAAATAGTCTTGGCCCTTGTCAGCAAAATATCATCTATTCATACAGAACTCCACATAACATATCCTTCTCCTATTCTATCTGCTGATCATTTGCTGTGTTCTCTGCTCCTTACATTTGGTCATGTGACACTATCACCTCTTTTCTCTCCCTCTCTCTGATTAACTAGAATCTGTCTCTCTTTTTTCCCTTCTCTCTCTATCTTCCCATTTTTCTCTCTTTACCTTCTCCCCCTCTCTTCATAGCTGCCTCTCAGTTTCACTCTTTCTCTTTCATTCTTTCTCTCTTTTTTTTTCCAGTCTCTGAGCACATACATCTGATTATATTATATATTATTATACACTTATGTACCACACTGTATCTTGCTCTTTTTTCCTCAGATCTATAACACTTTACAACTGTGTACCCAACCAGCCCTTAACTCAATTAGTAAGCAACACCCGATATTCTTAATCTTGTAATCTTACCAAACCACCCTTTTCAAATGTATACCTTATACATCGTCCGTCCTTCAATTTGTAACATATTTTCTAGATTTCTACACACAGTGTTTGTTACACAAATATAAACAGGGAAGACATTAGAAGAATAAAATCAAAACAAAAAAAAAACAAAAAAACTAAGAGGTGTTTAATTATTTTAATTAAAATCCTGGTTTTTTGAGGAAATTCTTATCAGAATGTTAGGATATATCTTGTTCTAATTTTTTATCTTCTTCAGTATCTTGTCGCCACACCCATCTCAGTCTCCACCACTACCCCACTAGATAAATATTGTATGTGTGTGTGTATGTGTGTACCCCGGAGTTATATATATATATATAAATGTATATTTATATATATATATATATATATATATATATATATATATACACACCACTGTGTTACTACTGAACCGAATTGCATATCATTGTACTGTAGACTTCTAAATAAAAATAATAATGGTTTCAGATTTTGCCAGAAGGCCAGCAGTTTTGGGAGAGGGGATGGGTCGATTACATCAACCCCAATGTTCAACTGGTACTACCATGTTCTTCGTGAAACTTGGATTTTCTACACCAGAAGTATTCCGGCTTTTGCTTGGATTCTGACAGTATTTGAGTTGAGTGTTTCTCTGGAAATACCCTAACTTCACACCCAAATTGACTTTAGCCATTTGCTCCATCTATCTATCTATCCATCCATCTATCTATCTATCCATCTATCGATCTATCCATCCATCCATCCATGCCAAAATGGACAGCAGAGCTTGGGGTATAGTCTTCTGATGATGATGTATACCTTTGCATCCTCTCCTTTCTTTTCCATGACTTACAATGGCTATTTGTCTCTGTTATGGGACTGCAACCCTATTGACACTCTTTTACTCTTTTACTTGTTTCAGTCTTTTGACTGTGGCCATACTGGAGCACCGCCTTTAGTCGAGAAAATTGACCGCAGGACTTATTCTTTGGAACGGTCTCTTTTGCCGAACCGCTAAGTTACGGGGACGTAAACACACCAGCATCAGTTGTCAAGCGATATTGGGGGGGAAAACACATACACACATACATACATATATATATATATATATAATATATATATACATATTTTTTTTTTTTTAAGTTTCAATATATATACATAACTACACTCTCTGAGTGGCTACACTCTCTGAGTGCCCTACACTCTCTGAGTGGTTGGCATTAGGAAGGGCATCCAGCTGTAGAAACTCTGCCAAATCAGACTGGAGCCTGGTGTTGCCATCCGGTTTCACCAGTCCTCAGTCAAATCGTCCAACCCATGCTAGCATGGAAAGCGGACGTTAAACGATGATGATGATGATGATGATATACGATGGGCTTCTTTCAGTTTCCGTCTACCAAATCCATTCACAAGGCTTTGGTCGGCCCGAGGCTATAGTAGAAGACACTTGCCCAAGATGCCACGCAGTGGGACTGAACCCGGGACCATGTGGTTGGTAAGCAAGCTACTTACCACACAGCCACTCTAAGCAGACTGCTGCCCTATAAGCAAATACTAATCACCTCATGATATAAAAGACTATCTAAAAGCCACCAGTTATTCACTAACCCATAAACACATTAGATTTGAAAATAAACATTAAAGAAAAGCAAAAACTCCACAGTGGCCCACCTGTTGCTTATCTCTGTTCTAGATACACTCTTTGAGAAAGGAGTTACAACAGTATGGTCATGGCTGGAACTTCCTATCCTCATTGATCTCCTTGCTACTTCAGGGCTGATCTGGTGACTAATTATAACAACAGTGGTACTACATGCATGTAGCACTGCTGTACTACATGCAGGTCTGTCATCAACATTCAAAGCAGAAGAAAGATTAACAGCAGCATCCAGCGCCAAACATTTTTATGCACAGAAGCAGAAAAAAAAAAAAAAAAAAAAATGCTACAGGAACAGAAAAAAAAAAAATTATGTATTAAATTATTCAATTGAAAATATTTGAAGATTGAAAAAAAAAAAAGAAATGTATTCTAATTTATGAGTCTAATTACTTAAATTAGTTTTTAATTGAGGATTGTGGAAAAAAAAATAGATATTTTTTTCCTCCCAAATATCTCTTTAATTCAAATACCAGTAAAAAAGTAGAGAACAGAATTCGTTAAAACATAATACATAACACACACACACACACACACACACACACACACACACACACACACACACACACGTGTGAGTGTATATATATGTATGTATGTTTTACATATATGTGTGTATGAAACATACTATGCATGTATATATGTTTTATATATCATATATATATATATATATATATACATACACGGTATATATGAATACACACATATACTTATCTTTTATATGTAGAACACAAGAACTGCAAGTTTAAAATGTCAATAAAGTCATGACTAGTTCTGGGTTGGTTAAGGAGGGAGTGAGGAATGGAAGGGGGGCGGGGGAACTTAGAGGTTTCTTCGTTGACAGCTTTGATTAAATGTAAACCACCCTTTATGGGTTAGATTGTAAGAAGAGGAAGAGGAATGAAGGCCACACCAAACAAGCTGCTACATGTCAACACAGACCTCCATAAACTACTGTTATTGCTGGTGCCACCCACTGGGAAGAAGAGAAAGAATAATGAATGTCTTTGACTCAGTGTGTTATTCTAGTCCAAGTGTTAAGTTACTTGGCAGGAAGGGAGTAGAGGGGACAGGTCAAAGTTTGAGTTGGGAGAGGTATTTTCACCTATTGACCACATTGCACCATAATGAAGCCTATACGTGGTCGTTCTGTTTGCTAGAAATAGTTGCTTAATCTCCCTTGTATAATTTTCTTTTCTTCTTTTTTAATCAGGTTAAAAAGTTGTGCCTGTGATCCATTTTCACTAGGGACTCTAGAACTGGTAAGGAAGATGGTGCAAGATACCTTCAAATCAGGGGATCTGATCCAAATCCCTGCAACAGGTACCCAGGGTTCCCACCCTAAAAGTCTCTGGTGAGATTTGAACTCAAATATTGCAAAGCATCTGATCCAACTTCCTTACAGTTGAGTCAATCTTCTCTTTGGATTGGTACTTTGAAAGGATGACAGACAGTCGACTTCTCTGGGATTTGAACTCAGTCAAGAGAGGTGAAACAAATATCACAAGGTGTTCTGTCCGATGCTCCAATGACTGCCAGTTTGTTGCATATATCAAATCACCATCTTTTTATTCAGCTGAAACCTTCAAGGTGGGGGTGCCCCAGCATGGTCACAGTCCAATGATTGAAACAAGCAAGTAAAAGGCAAAATGCAGCCCCTCCACACTTCTCCTTGTCAAACACCTGGGACAGTCAACGAGCAACACCTTAATTTAAGAAATTAAAGGATTCAAATCTCACCCTGACTTAACACCCATTCAGGCATTCTCTTGTTTCTTTCTGTTATGGGTGTATCTGTGTATATGTATTTGTGTGTATGTGCTTGTGTGAGTGTTTGTGTACCTCTGCGCGTATATGTGTGAGTTAAGTCTAAGTACTAAAGCTCTGCTAAATTGTCAAATTGTCAATTAGGAAAGAGGAAGATAAATAAATAAATAAGAAGAAAAAAAAGGGTGTTATCTAGGTTGACAAGAAATTTAGCCTGTTGGCAAGGTGGGTGGGTGTTTTTTTTTTTTTTTTTTTTTTTTGTAAGATTGAGGAAGAGGAGCTTAGAGTGTTGATAAGATGGAGAGATAGAGAGATAGAGGGATTGTTGAGCTTGACAAATCCAGAAACAATTAAGTCACTTAAGTAGTATCTCCTTCCTCTTTCTCTCACACTGTACACACACACACACACACACACATGCGCTTACGCATATCTGTCTGTCTGTCTATCCATCCTTATGTTTTCATTCTTCTCTAATAATTTCTTTAATATTCTCCTACTATCTCTCTCTCTCTGTCTCTCTGTCCATCTCCTTCAGCACACATCTAACCTTTTTTTTCTCTCTATCATAATTTCATTTAGCTGTATCCCTTCTCTCTCTCTCTCTCTCTCTCTCTGCTCATTTCCCCTTCCCTCTCTCTCCCTCGTTCGTCTATAATTGTGTCAGAGAGAGAGAAAGTTAAGAGAGAAAATTTTTAAAAAATCCAGTTTAACCAAAGTAGGATCAGAGTAGGTCAATGTCTCACAAAGGAAGAAACTGTCAAGGTGGCCGACTAAGGTGAAGGGTAACTTCAAAACGATATTGGGGGATGGTGGTGGTGGTGGGGGTGGTGGTGGTGGTGAGGAATGGTGGCCTCATAGAAATGGTGGGGGGGTGCACTAGGCAGCAGGGGTAATGATGGTTGAAGTAATATTAGTAGTGGCAGTGGTGGTGTATAGATTTTGGTTGTGGTGGTGGTGATGCTGTATGTGGTGACATGATAGAACTTGTGGTTGTAGTATCAGTTGTTGTTGGTGGTGGTGGTGGCCATGGTCGTACTCAATTGAGGAAGAAAATTAACCACGTGTACACTTTCTGTTTTTCTTTCGTGTATGTGTGTGTGTGTATGTGTATATATATATATAATTCTCTAAATTCTCATTTAGAGAATTAACATTGCTTTATATATATATATATATATATATATATACACATATGTACGCTGGTACATGTGCTTGTATGTATGCACACGTGTGTGTGTGCATGCGTGCTTGTGTGTGTGTGTGTGAGAGTGAGTGAGTGAGAGACATTTTTCTCATTCCTTGGCTTTCTCTGGTTCTCTAAGTCAATATAGAAAAGTGCATGTCAGAAGACTTGAAAATATCCCCTCCCCCACGATTGTGCCAGGTAGGGTCTGTATCTAGGAGAAAAGAGAGGGAAGAAGGTCAAAGGGGATTTTTACATCCTACATAAACTGTTCCACTTAAACATGTTTAAGAAAATTCCTCTTCTAACTACTGTGTTGCTCTGACAAAGCATTCTCTCTTCCTCTCCTTCTGCATGTCTGCCTGTCTCTCTCTCTCCTCACAAACTCTTCTTTGGAAAGTTGAATATATAGGCGCAGGAGTGGCTGTGTGGTAAGTGGCTTGCTTACCAACCACATGGTTCTGGGTTCAGTCCCACTGCGTGGCACCTTGAGCAAGTGTCTTCTACTAAAGCCTCATGCCATCCAAAGCCTTGTGAGTGGATTTGGTAGACAGAAACTGAAAGAAGCCCATCGTATATATGTATATATATGTTTGTATGTTTGTGTGTCTGTGTTTGTCTCCCTAACATCGCTTGACAACTGATGCTGGTGTGTTTACGTCCCCCGTAGCCTAGCGGTTCGGCAAAAGAGACCGATAGAATAAGTACTAGGTTTACAAAGAATAGGTCCTGAAGTCGATTTGCTCGACTAAAGGCGGTGCTCCAGCATGGCCGCAGTCAAATGACTGAAACAAGTAAATGAGTAATATAAGCACAGGAGTGACTGTGTGGTAAGTAGCTTACTTACTAACTATATGGTTCCGGGTTCAGTTCCACTGCGTGGCACCTTGGGCAAGTGTCTTGTGTACTATAGCCTCATGCCATCCAAAGCCTTGTGAGTGGATTTCGTAGGTGGAAACTGAAAGAAGCCTGTCATATATATATATATATGTTTGTGTCTGTGTTTGTCCCCCTCATCATCGCTTGACAACCGATGCTGGTGTGTTTACGTCTACCATAAGTTAGCAAAAGAGATTGATAGAATAAGTATGAGGCTTACAAAGAATAAGTCCTGGGGTTTATTTGTTTGACTAAAGGCGGTGCTCCAGCATGGCTGCAGTCAAGTGACTGAAACAAAGCGATAAAAGAATATGGAAAAGTGTAGAGAAAAGGATAAAGACTAAAGCAATGGAGAAATGCACATGAATCTTTATGAGGTCGTGCTGAAGATGGTTGGGGGTAGAATGACTGGAAGGGATAGAGAAAGGAGTTTCATATATACAGGAGCAACAGGGGAAGTAACTGTAGGTCAATATGGACCATAATGTGTGTGTGTCTGTAGGCTATTTAAGGTGTATGTGATGTGTTTCTTTGTATTAGTCTGTAAATCACGAACCTAATATGCAGGGATTAGGAATGTCTAGATTTATTGTTACAATGTGTGTGTGTGTGTGTATGTGTGTGTGTGTGTGTGTGTGCATTGCTGTGTTGTTGTGAATGTTGTTAGAGCTTAGTAATGAGCAAATGTGTGCTTAGTATGTATAATTATGTATGCGTATGTATGTATCTATGCATATATACATACATATATATATGTATGTGTATATATATATATATATATGTATGTGTATATATATCTATCTATATGTATGTGTATATATATATATATATATATATGTATGTATGTGTATATATATATATATATATATATATGTATGTGTGTATATATATATATATGTATGTGTATATATATATATATATATGTATGTGTATATATATATATATATGTATGTGTATATATATATATATATATATATGTATGTGTATATATATATATATATATATATATGTATGTGTATATATATATATATATATATATGTATGTGTATATATATATATATATATATATGTATGTATGTGTATATATATATATATATATATGTATGTGTATATATATATATATATATATGTATGTGTATATATATATATATATATATATATGTATGTGTATATATATATATATATATATATATATATATATGTATGTATATATATATATATATATATATATATATGTATGTGTATATATATATATATATATATATATATGTATGTGTATATATATATATATATATATATATATATATATATATGTATGTGTATATATATATATATATATATATATATATGTATGTGTATATATATATATATATATATATATATATATATATATGTATGTGTATATATATATATATATATATATATATATATATATATATATATATATATATATAT
>NC_142937.1:87341491-87417813 GCF_046866305.1 Octopus bimaculoides | reverse complement strand
TGGAAGAGAGAGAGAGATAAAGATGGTATTTGGTAGCTGTAAATTCACCATAAGTCAACCAATTGAGGAATAAGTGCACACGTACCCACAGGTTCCCTACAAGTTGAATTTACAAGTGCAGCACAGCTTTGCAACATTGTGGGACCCAGGTTCTAGGTATGCAGAGCATCTTCAGGGGCAGATATGATATGATCTTGCAGCTGCTGATGGAGTTAATGAATATCAAACATTACAGTGATGGCGAGGATGATAGTTTTGGCAATGCAGCTACTACTGATGACAATTTTGTCATCCTCTTTTCCTTAATGGCATGGGCTGCATGGTGTTTGACAAGAACAGACAAGCCAAAGGGTTCTGTCAGGTATTATGTCTACTTTGGCATGGTTTCTACAAGTGGATGCCCTTCCTAACGATGCAGATGTAAAATCAGAATGAACTTACCTGAACGTTTGACGTACTGATGGTCTTCGACATTTAAAAAATATAATTAGGAATATCAGGATGAGAGCTAGCAAGGCACCGGTACCACCTGCCCAGTAGTACCAGACCTCTGGTTGTCCTGTGTCTGCAACTGGAACCAAATGGAAAACAAGATATATAAATCACTGAGAAAGTTATGTTTATAAGTTGAAAAAATTTGCAAATTTCCACAAAATATCCTTATAGCTATGATCATTATCAGAGCTAACTTGTATCAGAATGAGATATCTTGTAGGTGATGAGAACATCTGTGCATGGGGTCCACAGATAAAAAAATGGTTAAGAGCCTTTGGTTTATATGATGTAAGTCTTGGAATTGCTTACATGACTGACTACGAGTAGTTGATAAGGTAAAAACAGTAGCTAAATCTCATATCATATCTATGCTATACCGATAGGTGAAAAATTGAGGAAAGGAATTTGAATTCAATGCAGCAAACTAGTGGAACATCTGTTCATACAGTGTGCTCCCTCTTGCTATAGACATCATCTTTATTCTTTGATTCCTTTAATTGCATCAGTCATTGGACTGTGGCGATGCATGAGCATTGACCAAACCAACCCCGGTACTTATTTCAAATCTGGTATTTATTGTGTTCGTCTCTTTTGTCAAATTGCTGTTACAGGGACATACACAAACCAACACTGGTTGTCACATGGTGGAGAGACAAACGCAAAGTCATTATTTACAGAAACTAGAGACTACTTAGGTTAGTTGAAAAGAAGCAGTGAAAATGAAACTGTTAAGAGTAGAAGAGAGAGAGAGAGAGTAGAAGAGAGAGAGAGAGAGAGAGAGAGAGAGAGAGAGAGAAAGGGGAGAGATATATAGAGATGATTTTTGAGCAAAACCACTGACCACTTTTGAGACATTTTGCCACTGTGCCATTCCAAGTGCCATTTGATGAACAGAGCAGCTGGTGGGCATGGAAATGTGTGAAGCCTGGGTCACACTGGAACAAGGCATAATCGCCTGGTAAATGACCACTGATGGTCATATTACCATTCTCCAAGAACTCAATTGAAGGACATCGAATTTCTGAAACAATAAAATTGAAAGGATATATTTAATACATAGCTGGGTTTTTTAAAAATTTGATTTGTGACTTTTGTTTTAATTTATATATTCTTTTATTCTTTTACTTGCTTCAATCATTGGACTGCAGCCATGTTGGGGGTTTAGTTGATCAAATCAATACCAATATTTATTTTAAGCCTGGTTCTTAAGCCAGTATTTCAACATTTACCAACAGCATAACTCACACACGAAGGGAGAGAATCCCTACATAATCATTTGACTAATTAGAAACAGCAACACAATTCTATCAAATCACATGCCACCGTCTTAAAACAAGAAGGACACATTGGACAATGTAGACCCTGATAAACAGACAGATAGGGTGGTCAAAGCTGGAGTGTGTTTGATTATTGGCCTGTTCAATCAGGACTGATCCAGGATCAAACAGGCAACACATCATTGAAATATCATTTGAAATACAAAGTCTACTAATGAATTGTCAGGCACGGAAACTTACCAATTTCTATGTCTTTTTTGAGGGCTGAAAATTTAGCCACAAAGTTCTTTATAGCCAAGGCAACTGATGGCTTCCCAATAACCTGAAAGTCAAATCGACAAGGTGCTACATCCCCACAGAGCTTAATGGTGCCATTTCGAAGGTTGTTTTCATCCAGTTTGTCGATGAAAACTGGTTGGTAATTGTCTTCTTCTGGCGTTGCTGGTTTGTAGGACTTGGAAAACAAACTGTCTTTCGCTGCAACCCTCCCTGTTGATGAAAATCAAAGTAGTCCATTGTTTATCATTGGTGAAACACATTTGTAAAATTAAGATATTTTGTATGACATGAAGAGAGGTGAAGAAAATCCTAATATTGCATGCAGAGATAGGTTAGGACTAGAAATGAGAAATGGTTTTGGAAGGATGTAAAGAATAAAATTGAGTGACATGTGTGGAGTGTTGTAAAAGAAGTTGGAAAACTGTTCTTTGTCAGACATCAGAATTTACTTAATCTCTCCTCACAGCATGTAAACTTATCTTATTTCATAAATCTTATCAACGGTTTTGCTTGTTAGTGGCACAAAATTTCCCACTTATCTAATTCACTAATCTGGTCCATGAAATTTTCCAAGGGTGTTGGGGAAGATAACAACAACAACAACAACAACAATATATAAAGTTAAGTAACAGTGTGAACTTACATGTATTACCAAATTTATAATGGATGTCCTCCATACTGGAACTGGTTGGTATTATGGTTCCATCTCGTGCTCTGAAGTCATCTGATATGTTGCCATTATAGTTACCTAGCAACCCTTCTACATTGTCTGGTGAGAAAGCAAAATACAAATAAATTTACTCTGTGTGTGTGTGTGTGTGTGTGTGTATACATATGTGTCAACATGAAACAGAAAACACAGAAAGAGACATAAGAATTCTGGAGCAAAACACTTCATCTCATGCTGCTTTATGATCACTTTGGCATCTAATGTGTGGCACACTTTGTACCTGGACAGGGAATGTCAATTTGGTCACTGTAAGCAAATCATCTGTGCAGGTTGTTGAGCGAGAAATTGCAGAATGCTAACCTGTTGTCTATTGTCTATGGCAAGAATGTCCACTATATATATATATATATATATATATATATATATATACATATATATACATATATATATATATATATATATATATACATATATATACATATATATATATATATACATATATATACATATATATATATATATATATATATACATATATATATATATATATATATATATATATATATATATATATATATATATATATATATATATACATATATATATATATATATATATATATATATATATATATATATATATATATATATATATATATATATATATATATATATATATATATATATATTTAAAATACAGAGATGCCTATAATAGGACATCTAACCCTGCCCTATGATTTATTAATAATGTGATAATATATATATATATATATATATATATCAGGTCAGGTGCCCCTGCAGGAGTCCTGTGCAGGTGCCATGTAAAAAGCACCCATGCCAATGCTACATGAAAGTGCCTGTGTGATGTCAGGTAAAAATACCATGCAGTGCTAGCCATGTGAAAATTCTCATGTGGTGCCACATAAAAAGCAACCAGCTCACTTTGTAAAGTGGCTGGCATTAGGAAGGGCATCCAGCAGTAGACACCAAATCAAATCGGACTGGAACTTGATTAGGGTATTGGTGCAGCTCTGCTTGCCAGCTCTGGTCAAACTGTCCAACCCATGCCAGCATGGAAAATGGACATTAAATGAACAAAAATAGTGTTAACATATTTAATGCAGGGATTATTAAAGACTCAACTAGAGATAATTATGTTGTGTGAAAAGAAACATTAATCACTGACTCCTATCATTTTACATTTCAGATAAGTATGAGAAACAACTCTTTCTATATTTCAGCTTTATTATGACCTCATTAGCAAAGTAGAGACTCCACTGTACTTTATGAGAGAATCACAAGTATAAGAGATAGAGTTGAGTAACATAATGGTAACAGTGTTTTTATAGGATACACACACACGTATCGTTGATAACCCCACTGTTAATGGATGAGGAAACCCTGCATTACACTGATAACAACAACACAAATGAATTCAGAGAACCTCTACACAGCTACTTGGCTTACAAGAAATAGTAACCATATTGTTCTAAAAATCTCACATACCATCTGAAAGAGAATGACACAAGGGAATGTGTAGACGCAGTAACAATGTGCGTGTGTGGGGGTGTGATTGTTAAAATTAGGTATGCTTAATTAGCGCTGACCTAGTTGGCAGTAAATAAGAATGAAAAATACTTACTTCTTAAAGCTTTTGATCCCATCAGAACAAGAATATTCATGACGTCAGGAGTGACCTCAATTTCAATAGAGAGTTCGTGAGAAGAGAAGACAACCATTATGTCTGTGGAGTTCTCATGGTTCTCATGGATGTTGATTGTCAGTCCTGTAACAGAGAAACAGAAGTTAAGAGTGGAGTTAATATTGTTGGGGAGTGACTGGTCTATAACTGGTAAAAGTTAGTATAGTGAGATTGGGGTTAATATAAAAAAAAAGAGGGCATCTGTAATACTGAAATGACCTGGTATAATACACTAGAGTAAAGCTAGGTATGATAATACAGTAGTTAGTTGAGATTTACAAAAAAAAAAAAAACAAAGACGGGTGTGTAAACAACAAACAGATGTATTAGTTTAACGCTCGGGAAGTGAGAAAGTCTTTACATTTCAGATAAGTATGAGAAACAACTCTTTCTTTATTTCAGCCTTATGATGTCCTCATTAGCAAAGTAGAGACTCCACTGTACTTTATGAGAGAATCACAAGTATAAGAGATAGAGTTGAGTAACATAATGGTGAGAAAGTCTTTTATGTTTTGAACCTATGCTCTTCAACAGAAAGGAAGACAGAAATAAGCAGAGAGAGAAAATACAAAAGGTTTAGTGGTTAGTGATCAATCATGGCGAATGCCGGACAGAGGTGGTCAGACAAGAGAGCTAGGAAGAAGGGGAGATAAATAAAAGTAGTGGTGATCCCAAAACGAAGGTGCACGTGCGTGTGCATATGAGAGCATGTATGTGCATGTGGATAGGGCCTGGTGACCTTGATGTGTGTGTGTGCATGTGTAGGTTTGTGGATGATGGTGTGGGTGCTGGGAAGTGGTCGGTGCTAGTGTAAACCAATACCTTTGACCACCCAGCTGGTAGTCCAATACCTTTAACCACCCAACTGGAAGCCCAATATGTTAACCACTCAGCTGGTCATCTAACAACCCAGCTGGTACTGTTTTTGTAGAGCTGACTGCAACAATATGATATAGAAGTGTTGGCCATGGCATCACAATGCAATCGATTGGACAGCAGAGTAGAGATGGCCATAACAGTACAGGAGAGCTGGCTCTGAGGAATTTTTTATGACAGTATAATACAGTAAATGCCATTATAACAGGCACATCTTTAAAAATGGTAATTTATACAAAACTAGAAACATAAAAAAGATGCTTGTATTGGATTTAAATCAAAATCCCCTGCTGTAGTCCAATACCCTTAACCACCCAGCTGGTAGCCCAATATGTTTACCACTCAGCTGGTACTGTTTTTGTTTCTGTTCTGGTCCCCAACCATTGAAACAGAATCTCCCACAAAACCATCAAATTTCAAATCTTACCTTGAAATTCAAGTTTTTCATATTTATATTCTTTCTCATCAAGCAGCAGTCTATAATTAGTCTGCTCATTAATTTCAATTTCAATTATTTCTGATATGCCTTTCATTTTCATAGCTATCCCAGTAAACACCGTGGCATTTTGTAGTTTATCTGTGATTCAAAACAAACAAACAATTACACAACATATTTTCATGTGGTCATCAATAGTGTATCATTATGTAAATACATTATATTTTAGTAAATAAATTTCAGTTATTTATGGTTGGTATTTTTGGAAGGTTAGTTGTTCCTAATTTATTGGTAAATAACAATGAAATCATGGGTTTCATGGGTTCGATCCTCACTCCAAGCTATGAGATAGGTAGCTATGGGTTTTGTTTCCCCAGCAAGATTAAATACATATAAATGTGTCTATATATTTATTAATTAAAAAATGAAATGGTGTTAACATGTTGAATGCAGGGATCATTAAAGATGTGTGGTGAGGAAAACAATATTGGTTATTGACTAATAGTGTTTTACATTTCAGATAACTATGAGAGACAACTCTTGCTATATTTCAGCCTTATCATGACCTTGTTAGTGAAGCAGAGACTTCATTGTACTTCATGAGAGAATCACTAAATAAATGTATGAGACAATATACACTGATGAATGATCAACACACTCCAGCATACAATTCAAGCTGGACCGCTCCATAACACACTTAATTTAAGTATCATTGACTTCAGTAAGCAGGAAAAACTGCAGAGTATTCCAAGGCTATTTCATTAGCTTCACATGCCAAGTTCAACTCCACAAGTCTAACATCAGTATGGTCACACAACCTGAAAGAAATAACAGCAAAATCTCCCTCAAATCATACTTTGTTGTCTTAAAATTAAATAAAAAACGTTGGATAATAAAATCCAAGATAAACAACAAGATTAGATGGCCAGGACTGTAATCTTTGATCATAAGTCTACTCAACCAAAGTTAACTCTAGGTTAAACTACTACTACAATTTTGGAATGAGATGAACTCCACTAAGCCAACTTGTGCTTCCTACTCAATGGAGAAGGAGTGTTGAGTGATGTATAATCTACTGAACTATTAGTCTCAGCACCAAAATTTTCTTTCTCCCATTCACTACAGAGACCTTGAGTTTGCTAAAAATCCAGCAAAATTTTTACAGTTCACCAGAACACACAGCTCTGGTATTTATCATAGGTTTTGGAAGTGTTAATTGAACAGATGGAGATGAACTTATATATCACAGATAGGAAACTGGACTGTCATCAAAAACTTTGCCCATACAATGAACTGAACTCAGCACAGCAAGTCAACAAAGTAGAGAGATGTCACATTACAGTAGTGAATCATCTCACCCTGTAGTGCCTACATACAGCCAAGTGGACTGGGTTGTATGTAGTTTAGTCATTGATTGATCCTTCTTGAGTCACTTAGACTCATAAGGCTGGCTTCCTGTTTTTTGTGACATGTATATCCCCCACTGGACAGGGCGTTGTCTGTTGCAGGATTACTCACGTTTACCAGCTGAGTAACATGGCTAGTCAAGGAATCGAAACCACAATTTTACAATTATGAGTCCAACACCCCTAACCACTAAGCCACGTGCCTCCACAGTTAATCATTGATACAATACACTAAACTCTATCCTATCACTTTGTGGGCTGTCGATGGTTAAATGACTTAATCACTGACACAGCACAATGAACTACAAAGCTTTGTACTTACTTAAGCTGGTCACTCTCTACGAAGCAGAGGCCAGCAATGACCTCTGTCTTCTATTGTTCTCAACTCCGGACTGTCTTCACTTTCTCCCCCAAGTTTCATCCTCATCAGTTCTTTTGCATCTTTGTTTAGTCTTTTTCTAACTAGCAGGTGTTGGCCTGACACAAACCCATTTTACCTCCGGGAAGAGGTGGTCCATATTCGTCTGGCCCCTATCCTTTGACCTGTCCAGCATGGGAGGCCCTTCCTGGAGCTTGTGGCTCCGCTGGCATAGCTCTCGGGGTCACTGAGGCACACAAGCCACCACACCGCAGCAAGGACTGGACCTTGTGGTGGGACGCACTTTTGCGGTACCTACTAACAGCTAAGTACCACAGTTGATAGCTGTGTGTCATGGCTAGTGATACAACTGAGTGGTACCTACGTACAGTCAGGCAGACTGGAAGTTGATAGTTACATGATCTTTTCAGTAATACAGCACAATGCTGCTCAGATGATTTAAACCGGACATTTTGGCTGGTAGTTTTGGTCAGTTATTGTATCTCTAAGAGAAAGGGGTAAAATGGTTCCATTAACTCAGTTTGTGAATTTAAAGCATTGTTTTAATCAATGGTTCCCAACAAGGGTTCATATGCCTCCAAGGGCCATATGGAACCCATATAGTCCTCAGTTTTCATCATCATCATCGTCATCGTTTAACATCCGTTTTCTATGCTGGCATGGGTTGGACGGTTTGACTGAGGTCTGGCAAGCCACAAGGCTGCACAAGGCTCCAATCTGATCTGACAAGGTTTCTACAGCTGGATGCCTTTCCTAATGCCAACCACTCCGAGAGTGTAGTGGGTACTTTTTACATGCCACAAGCACAAGGGCCAGTCAGGCGGTACTAGCATCGACCACTCTCAAATGGTGCTTTTTATGTGCCACCAGCATGGGAGCCAGTCAGGTGCCACTGGCAATGATCACGCTTGAATGGTACTTTTTACGTGCTACCAGCATGGGAGACAGTCAGGCAGTACTGAAATTGGTCATGCCCAAATGCTGCTTTTTATGTGCCACTGGCACAGGAGCCAGTCAGGCCACACTGGCAGGGATCATGCTCAAATGGTGCTTCTTACGTGCCACTGGCATGGGTGCCAGTCAGGTGGCACTGGCATCTGCTCCGACAATAGCTTAGTTATGTTGTTAAAATTTCTGTGCATTTAACTTTCTTTTACTTGTTTCAGTCATTTGACTGCGACCATGCTGGAGCACCGCCTTTAGTCGAGCAAATTGACCCCGGGACTTATTCTTTGTAAGCCTAGTACTTATTCTATCGGCCTCTATTGCCGAACTGCTAAGTGACGGGGACATAAACACACCAGCATCGGTTGTCAAGCAATGCTAGGGGGACAACCACAGACACACACACATATATATATATATATATATATATACGACGTGCTTCTTTCAGTTTTCGTCTACCAAATCCACTCACAAGGCTTTGGTCGGCCCGAGGCTATAGTAGAAGACACTTGCCCAAGATGCCACGCAGTGGGACTGAACCCGGAACCATGTGGTTGGTAAGTGAGCTACTTATCACACAGCCACTCTTGCGCCTAATATAACTGTTTATATTTAACTGTTTATATTTCTACAATACACAAAATGTTTAAACAAATTTTTTATCCAATTCATAATAAAATTTAAACTCTTTTACTTGTTTTAGTCATTTGACTGTGGCCATGCTGGAGCACTGCCTTTAGTCGAACAAATCGACCCCAGCACTTATTCTTTATAAACCTAGTACTTATTCTATCAGTCTCTTTTGCCAAAACCGCTAATTACAAGGACATAAACACACCAGCATCGGTTGTCAAGCAATGATGGGGAGACAAACACAAACACACACGTATACATGCATACATATATATATATATACATGCCAGGCTTCTTTTCAGTTTCCATCTACCAAATCCATTCACAAGGCTTTGGTTAGCCTGAGGCCAAAACTTATGAAAAGAAGACATTTGTACTACAGAGCCAGAGGTGGTTTTAGCCGGGTTGGTATCGAAAGGGTTAAAAATCAGACACTGTTTTTTTATTAAAAGTTGGGCACATTGGATAATGTAATCCTAGATACATTATTTCTGCAGAGAAATAAGACAGAGAGTCATGGCTATAATACTTCCAAACAGATCGGTGGAATCAGAACTGACCTCAGGTCAAACTACAAAAAGAAAGAACAGATTGGTAGTCCTAGAGACACTGTGTCAAGACAATGAAAGACGATCTGGTCCTGACAGTGAAACATCTCACTGGAGAGCTGCTGGATTACGGCTGGCCAAGGGCTAAATTCCAACCATAATTAATTATTAATGCTGCTATCAATGAAACACACATCAAATTGAATGTAAACAAACCAGACATACTCACCATCAATATCACGAGCTTGGGCAGCTCTCACCTGGATCACAACAGATTTGCTTTTGTCCTGCAGCAGAATGAACTCACCCAGACCATTGAATGTGTACTTCTTGCCATCTAACGTTACCAGGTGAGGGTCACCAGCTGCCTGCGCTGAAAACGGAACAGATTTTAGTGAGATTCTTCTTCTGAATTTATTAAACAAAAATGATTTCAGATTTAGGCACAATGCCTGCAATTTTGTAGGGGGAAGGGTTAGTCATAGTGATTGACCCAGAAAGGATAAAAAGCAAAGCTGTCTTGGGTGGGATTTTAAAATCAGAACATAGAGAACTGCAACAAATACCACAAGGCATTTTTTCCCCAAGTACTAATATTTCTGCCACTCAATCATGTAACAACAACAACAACAACATTTTCTAAGTCAGTTACAAAGACACACATCTTTGGCAGGTAGGTATTGACAACACTAACCCTAATATGATAACAGACAATCCAGAATCACGCCGGACACAGAGGAGGAGAGAAAATAGTAATTCAGTGAAGGAGAAGTAGTGAGAGGAGTAATAGCCCTGACTGAGAGGGAGTGAAAGAAAGTAATAGCAATGAGAGAAAGGAAGGGGTGAAAAAAAATCAGCGCTTAAACTCTGTGTGTGCGTGTACAAGGGAAGTATGTGAATGTGTGATTATTTTGTACCTTATTTATTATACAAAATACTACAATTAGCCATCGTTATTGACGCCACATGGTCAGCTAGTTGCATATATAAAGCAACTTTTCTCTTTAAATTCTGTAAAAAAAAAAAAGGTCAAAGTTCTCTTTACCCCCAGTGTAATGCAGTTTCCACATTTTACAGGATCAGGAAGTGACTCTTGTTTTTTAAGATTGTTTATATGAACTTACATCCAACTGACTTGAAAAAAAAAACAAACACATAAAACATTGTAACTCAAGAGCAGTGGTTCCCAAAGTGAGCAGTGCTGCCTCCTTGGGGTTCATTGGAAAGATCCAGCGGGACGGTGATGAAAAGTAGGATGATAATGGGGGTGGCCAAAATGGGGTGATAGATGTAAAAAAAAATAAATACATATATTAATAATTTAATTAGGTTTAAGTTTTGTTTGTGAAATACAGTTGTTTTGGATTTGCTGTAGAAAATGGCCTATATTTGTGGTGGGGAGGGTGAGGGGGCACTAGGAATGTGGTCTGGGTGCCAAGGGGGCGGCAACCTGAAAAAATTTGGGAACCACTGCTCTAGAGGTATCCATCCCAACAGAAAAAAAAAAAAAGATGGGTTAGCCATGAGTAGAACATGTTTGATCATAGGTTTACCAAGTGAAGGCTGACATACGATTCACTGCCACTGCCGCCGCCACCACCACCACCACCACCACCACCGCCTACACTATGATATAAACAGCAGGAATGGGGAAGAAACAATATAAAACAAAGGACGTTTGAATTGGCACCTGAAGAACTCACCAGGCGATGGAGGATTGTAAGCGTTACATTTGGTAGCAGGTCTCCATTGGAAGAATTTCTGGCACAGTTTCTGTTTTCCTGAGTACATGCAGCAGTGTAAGAATGGTATAATATCTGACTCGAAATGTGTTAAGTGTGGCACGATTCCATCTCCCTGAGCTTGGTTGTTATATCGGTAAACATAACCACAGTCTGAATGAGACTGCCACTCTAGTAAACTGTTGTTTCTGCCACCATAGCAACACGACTGGCCTGCATTGGTTGTACTGAAATAGCGACATGAATATTACAGTTTAGGTTATAGTACAGCAGGGTTAGAACAGTTGTAAGTTATAGCAGAGTATGACACAGTGGTGTGTTAGACACTACAGTAAAACTAAGATCTCCAAAGAAGAGTATATACCACAGTAAGTAGAATAATGTTCACAGTAAATACATACTAGTACAATAGTACCAACTTGTATAGAGAACACTGCGGTAAGTACAATGAATGTTATCTAGTACAGTGGTACCAAGTTATATAAAAAGTACACTAAATAAGTACAATAATGTTTGTAGTTAATATATAGCACCAAATAGTGCTGTAGTTCTATGTTATACAAAGCAGAGTACACTGTGGCGAGTACAATAATCCTTTCTACTAAAGGCACAAGGCCTGGAATTGGGAGGAGGGGGACCAGTCGATTACATTGACCCCAGTGCTTCACTGATACTTAATTTATTGACCCCTGAAAGGATGAAAGGTAAAGTCGACCTCGGTGGAATTTGAACTCAGAATGTAACGACCGGTGAAGTACCGCAAAGCATTTCATCCACCATGATAATGATTCTGCCAGCTCGCTACCCTTGGTGAGTACAATAGTGTTAACAAGGAAAGTGGTACCAAATTATATAAAAAGTACACTAAATAAGGATGTGAGTTTGAGTCTCATGGCTGGCCACTGACAGATTTTTCTCCAAAATATGGACAGTTTATCCGGTTCATGCTATTTTATTAGCACTATTCTGCGATTGAGAATAAAATTATTTCCTTATCTGCATCTTTCAATACATCTCAACGCTTCTAAAGCAAACTTTGTTGACTTTCAATGTAAGTTGAATTTAACGTACGATAGTATCTAAAAATGCTAGATTTATATATCCTATATCATACTTGAACGGTGCTTTTTACTTGGTTTATTCTTCTACAAAATATTTGACACTTTTTTTAATACAATTTCTAATAATATTTAATTATAAAAATACAATAGTTTCCCCCCCCCCCCTTAACATTGGTGGGGGAAAGAGGTCCAGTAGAGTAAAATAGGAATTGAAGGGTTTTATAGGCAAGAAATGGCTGAGCACCACTAATGTAGAGTATTGAACTGAACAAAGCAATGTGAGTAGTGATACGAACCTCTGTGAGTTTAAAATGACACATTCAGTAGCTTTTGGATGATATATACAATTGAGGGCTTTGTTTGGGGAATTAGTATTACAAAGGGGATCTTTTTGATAACGGCTTGTGTCCCGACTTGCTTGCCGTAACGCACATGGACACATGTTGGGGTTAATATCTAAATTGGGGTGGTCTTCTGCCAACCATCTTTCACATCTTTCTTGAGAATTTTTCTCTCCACCATTGACAGGAAACATGTCAGACCAAAGAGTAACTGGAAAACTGTAATAAAGACAAAGAGATAAATAAATACATGTATGTATGTATGTATGTGTATATATATATGTGTGTGTGTGTGTGTGTACATATAATTATTTCTTTGTTGCCCACAAGGGGCTAAACATAGAGGGGACAAACAAGGACAGACAAAGGGATTAAGTCGATTACATCGACTCCAGTGCGTAACTGGTACTTATTTAATCGACCCCAAAAGGATAACAGGCAAAGGCGACCTAGGTGGAGTTTGAACCCAGATTGTAACGGCAGACAAAATACCCAAACCGCAAGGATTTAAAAAATTATCTGTCTGCAAAAGGGTTAAGAATTCATCAAAGTAAATCAAATAAGACCTAATAAAAAAACCATCTGTATGTTACCAGAGTCACTTGATTAACTTAAACACTTGACTCCCTAAGGACCACAGGTCCTCAATGACCTTTCTCAACTGTTGTCAACTCTGGGTTGTTTTTTCCTACTGCTGGATCCCTGCTTTTCTTTGCAGCTTCCTTTCAGATTTCGGTACACTGTCATGTTTCCTTAAGAGAAGGCCCTCCTCTCCCAGGTTTTGGATTGTCAGCAAGCTTCTGTAACTTCGATTTTTTTTCTCAGTAGGGGTGTTGGCCCAATGCAAACCCGTTTTTACCTTTGGGAAGAGGTGACCCAGGTTAGTCTGGCCTCTATCCCTTTACCTGTTTAGATTGGGAGGCTCTGTTTACAACTTACACACCACTGGCATAGCTCTCAGGGTCACTGAAGGGATGAAAGCCACCACATCACAACAAGGACCGGACAACTTGTGATTGAGACCTGCTAGAACCAAGAGCTGTATCTACCTCAAATACCACCCTACCATCTTAGGAAAGGAGAATGAGTTACCAATGTGGCTCCCAATGCACTGAGCCTGATAAAAAAGGTAGAATGGTCATAAGTCGGCTTGACTGGAGCTGACTCAGAGTTAAGTAACAACAACATATTTGTAGATAAGTACAAGATGAGAAGGGGAAGAGAAAGAGAGGAGAAAGCAAAAGAGGATAAGCAAGAGAGTGTACCGACTGACCTTAGCTGCCGCCGATTGTCATCTTCAAGGACTCGTATGATAGCTGTACTATAGTTCAACAGGTTATCTTCTAGAGCCAACGTCATGCTGTGTTCACCAGTGCTGTGGAAATTCTTCACCAAGTGCCATTTAAAAAAACTACCATTTAACTATAAGAAATAAAAACGGGTACAACAAAGGTAAATAGGGAGTTGCTACGGCAATCTCTTCATTCATCTTCATTCATCATCATCATCATCATCATCATCATCACCACACACAAACAGAGTGCACTATTAATAGTTATATGACCAAAGGGCAGAGACAGTTGCGCAGTGACCTCAACCCTTTACAGCAGGGGTCACCAAACTTTTCCGACCATCGACCCCCTTTAGCCACTTCTCTTTCCACACTGGCCACCCTCCTCATTTAAAATATCTTAATTCCCTGCCGTACCATACCTTAAATGTGTACCGGGTTCTGATGCTGGCAATTAAAATGTTAGCTAAAATATACAGGTACGACAAATTAAGTAATTTAAATTTCCTTCAAGTCGCCCCCTACCCTCCACCATGTTAAACAAGCAAATGAAAGGTCCCGTTTAGTATTGTAATCTAGAACGTTCATACAATACTTGGCAGGGTGAAATAGAGGTAAATGGAATGCTTTTGATGAAGGCAGCGAGCTGGCAGAATTGTTAGCACAGCAGGTGAAATGCATTGCGGTATTTCACCTGACGTTAAGTCCTGAGTTCAAATTCTGCCGAGGTCAACTTTGCCTTTCATCCTTTCGAGGTCGATAAATTAAGTACCAGTTACACACTGGAGTCGATGTAATTGACTATCCACCCCCCACCAATTTCAGGCTTTGTGCTTATAGTAGAAAGTATTAAATGTTTGATGCTAAACTAAAGCCAAACAAATACCAACAATACTCTATCATTAACCACACAAGGGCAGTCCGTGAATTGGTCAAAAACGAAACAAGAGGGCATTACGGCTGACACCTGCATTTGTCTTGTAGTCTGTGAAATCAATTTAATCACAAAGGAAGAAAATCCTGATAAAAACCTTCACTTACCTCTAATCCTAAAAGGTCAACACGGAATTTAGAAGAAGGAAGTTCACTTGCATTCCATGATATGAAAACTTCGCTTCCAATTATCCATCGACGGGGTTGCTCACGTATTACTCGTGGTACTGCCATGGCAAAGTTTACTAGAATGAAAAGAAAAAAATGGAGATGTAGATCAGAGAGAGGTGAGACAAGACAGATATTTTGTCAAAGATACTATATTCACAAAATATATTTTATAGTGTTGATATCAATTAAGCAACACTGTATATACAATTAGTGAAAATGTGAATTTATCTCCAAATAAAAACATATTTTATCAATAATATTAATAAGCCAGCTTGTTAAATATAAATTTATCAAACAAGGGACGCAACTCGGCTGAATCAAGGTAGGTAACTGCTTCTGCACAAAGTTAAGAGAAAGAAACCGAATGCCCTTCAAATAAAACATCTGTCACCTTAAGTAAGTCAGGGAGCCTTAGATAATATAGTTCTAAACACTCTTAAAAAGACAGGATAATCATGGCTGGAATGGCCTTGATCATAGATCTATTTGTTCAATCAGGATTAACAAGAGATAACGAGAGATCCTTCACACCAGGGACGGTGAACCTATGACGCTTTTCAGCAGCGATACCTCGAAAGTTTTTAGGTGACACGTGATGGACTTTTGGAAAAAGAGAAAAACGACCCTCCTTGCGACATCATAGTATAAGAGTTTATCTATAAGCATTTATTTAAAATCAAAATGCATGTATAGATGGAAAAGGACACTCCAGCAACAGTATTATTACAAAAATAAATATTATGACATGCTGGGGTTAGAAAAAATAAAAATAAAAATAAAAAAATAAAAAGGTTTGCCATTTACTACTCTCCTCGAATCCTCAATCGGCTAAAAATACTAGCAAAGTCTATTTCCAGTTACACTCTACTCCAATTATTATTGATATAAATGTAAATTTTTTTTAATGGATCTAGAAGCTGGATGTTTTTGAAACAATTATCCATGGTTTCCTTCTTTCTCTTAGATTCTCAAAGAGTTCACACCAGCAGGACAGCTGACCTCTATGACGGTACATACTTTTTCCTGTCTGTCTAAAATAACAATATCCGGTCTGTTAGGCTTACACTTGACAGATGTCTTGGTGGGAATATTCCACTAGTATTTCTAGTGCCGATATTTGTGTATGTATTCAGGAAGAGGGTGGGGTTCTCTATATTTATTCCAGGATAGTCTTTTCCCCGAATGGTATTATATATTGTTTTTGTAACAACGTCGGGTTGCAGAGAGACGTAGTAGTAGCTTGATGACATTCGTGGGGAAGCTGCAAATCATGAGTTTATTAATTTTTTCAGTTTTGTATTTGTTATAAAAAATATTCTCAGATTCAACAAGATGTTTTATCTTTCTATTTTTCATATTTATTAATTTTTTTCATTTTTTCTTTTTGTTTTATTGAGGGTTAAACAATTTTTTAGTTGAGGGAGATCACCCAATTTTTTAATGGGGGTGAGATAACCAAAAAGTGCCTGATGTTTTCCACAGAAATATGACAATCTACATTTTCAGTTGCATCTCGAAGCTCCAAGAGTTTAACTGTCACTTTTGTTTATTAGGTATTTCATACCAATCTCCTGCTATTGGATTGCAAACGCATAACCTTCGCAATGTGATGTGATGTTGCAGTGACGAGTCCAAGAGAGACTTCGCTTCATGTTGATATTATCAGCAGATTCACAGTCAACATCAGAAGATTCACTGTTTCATCTTTCCATACAGCGTCATCCTGAGTACCATCCAGTGCAGATGATATAAAACATTTGATAAAACTTTTCACAATAATCTGGGGGTCAAGTTCATTCCATGCATACACAATCCATTTACATATCAGTCAGGTCGGGAGCGCGAACCCTTCCACCTTTAGCGAACAACTTTTAGGATTCTTTTATGACTTCATTGCTTTCAACCTTAGCTTAACCCATTACCTAC
Organism: Octopus bimaculoides; assembly: GCF_046866305.1. Lineage (NCBI taxonomy): Eukaryota > Metazoa > Mollusca > Cephalopoda > Octopoda > Octopodidae > Octopus > Octopus bimaculoides. The sequence goes on along the minus strand of NC_142937.1, from coordinate 87,400,703 downwards.
CAGTGATCTCATATGAGATCACTTAAAAATTACAAATTTTGTAATTATCTGTCAATATTTACACATATCTAACCTTTTTGCTATATCTACTCGGTATATTTCTCTGATATTCAAATGAGGTTTGCTAATTTTTCACCCAATATCTCGCTTATTTATATTTAAAAATGTTATTTTGATCATTCCAGCGTGTTTCTAAGGCTGTTTTATGCTAGAAATCAAAGTTTCATAAAAAAATTCCAGTTAATAGAATTATGGGAGGTAATGGGTTAAGATATTTTCGCGCCCGATATCACAAAATGCGTCTGGTATAAACATTGCCGGGCAGCAAATAGAAACTCGGACATTGCTTAGAAAATATTTTCAATTTTTAACCTCGTATATAGTACGCACCAGGGATTTTGACCTTTAAATTTTGGGGAAAAAAATGCGGATTATACTCGAGGATTTACGGTATATACGGACACATGTGCTGTGTCAATCTATATTTTATTTATTTATTTAATCCACCAGAAGCATTTTTGGTGCATGGGGAATAACTGCGATGCTGAATGGCAACTAAGACAGTTATTTTACAGGTCACGCCAGTGAGAGATGACGACGACGACGACGATGACTGCATGCAGATGCGTCTGGCTGTGGCGGGTGTCATAAGGTGGAGAAAGAAAGACAAGTTGAGTAAGGTGGCAAGTACATCACTGATGGAAAAAGATGGGTGGATGATGGAAGAGATAAATGAGGTCAGAGAACTACGACGGAGAGAGACGGGGAGAGGGCGGAGGGAGGTGGCTGAGAGCAGTTGTAACAGAAAACATGTAAAAACTGAAAAACAAGGTTTAGTACGCCGATCTGGCTCACACAACATGTTTCACAGATACGCCAGCAGATAGAGGGTGTGGCTCCCTAAATAAATAACCCACACTAGCCTTGTTGTACATAATGAGATAATCATTTGTTTGTTGACAAATAAATAGTCTACCATAAAAAAAAAAAAAACTGGCTTTGGCTCGTCAACAAAATATGAGAGATAAGCATTCTGTTTACCTCTCTCTCTGTGGTACAGGCACCAAGTCCGTATTTATGGACGCGTGCGCGTTTGTACACACACACATATGCTGACACACATTAATAGAGGCACACGCGCAAATGAATCTCTCTCTCTCTCTCTCTATATATATATTTATATATATATATATATAATACAAAGGATATATAAGCATGTATACACACATATATGTACATACTTGCATCTACATGTGTATATATAGATGCATATTCGGGTACAGGACGTTAGAAAAATGAACTACAGACAACGGAATGAACCGTTTTCGTGCGGGTGACACGTAAAAGCACCCACTACACTCTCTGAGTGGTTGGCGTTAGGAAGGGCATCCAGCTGTAAAAACTCTGCCAAATCAGATTGGAGCCTGGTGTTGCCATCCGGTTTCACCAGTCCTCAGTCAAATCGTCCAACCCATGCTAGCATGGAAGGCGGACGTTAAACGATGATGATGATGATGATATATATATACAAAGAGAGAGAGAGAGAGAGAGAGAGAGAGAGAGAGAGAGAGAAAGAGAGAGAGAGAGAGATGGGGGAGGGTAAGGAACACTACATCCTGAAGTGTTGAGTACATTATATTGTATCAGTATCCTGTGAAGGAATAAACACACGAGGGTATATATATATATATATATATATATATATATATATTAATAATTTAGAGATGAACCACCACGGTGCACCTCAAACGATGAAGGAGATCAGACACCATCAAGAAAAGCGTACTATACAAAATACTAGGTTAAAAATCTGAAAAATCCAAGAGAAAATTTGTGATCCATAAAATCTATAAAATATTATTAAATTGTATATGTATGTATGTATATATATATATATATATATATATATATATGTGTGTGTTAGTTTTTATGTATATATGTATACATACACATATGCAAGTGTATGTGTGCTTGTATGTATATGCAAGCATACGTGTACGTTTTGAGTATAAAAAGCACGAGAGTGCAAGTACTCAATACAGAGGTAGCGTGTTTTGTTGTAGTGCTAAAGTTGATCTTTTACTCTGCATTTACAGAAACACATTTTCTCATACACACACTGTATGAGAAAAGGAAAATCACAAAACACACAATACATTCTGTGGAACACATTAATATTTATCTATTTATTTATTTATTTCTTCTTTGGCGACATGAACACTATTAGAAGTTTGTATGTGTGTGTGTGTGTGTGTGTGTGTGTGTGTGTGTTTGCTCAACTATGTTTCTATTTAAGACATATTTCTTTATATCTTTATTTTAGTATATATAACTGTCTATCTGTGTCTTATTTACCTAGCAGTCTACCTGTGTGTGTGCGTGCATTCACGCACGTATACATGCACATGTATCATACACACCTACTAATCCATCTATCCATTTCCTATTTTTATATGTACTTATATATATATATATATGTATATATATATATATGTTTATCTCTTTGCTCAACTTCTTTATATATATATATAATCGAACTCAAATATTTACCTCTATTTAACCATTTCCCACCGTCTCTGATGAAGGGATATCCATAATATCCCAGAAACAGCTGTAAGACTATATTTATACCTTTTTCCTTATAAATGTCCTGAGAACTCCACATAGACTTGGCTTTGTTATCTCATTTTGTCTAATATATATATATATATATATATATATATATATATATATATATATATATAGATAAGTTAGTAGAGTTAGAGGTTGGAATAACCATCCAAGGGATAAAAAAATATCCGTTTTACTTCTGTTATAATTATTTATGTTAACCCTGGGCATACATACACAAGCATATTATGCTCATAAGTTACAGATAATGATAAAGATAAATATGAGTTTATCGGGAATCAAATTTAAAGTAAAAAGAAAATGGAGAAATAATGATCAGCAATTGACTAACATCGATTATTACTTTTTACTACAAATAGACTTTATCCCATCTATCTATCAATCTATCCACACACATACAAGTGAGTTGTCAAACGAGAGGATACGCGACACATTTATTGGGAGTTATGTAAGGATCAAAATAGTTTGATTCACACACACACGCGCGCGTCTTAACTTCTCCTTTCGACCTTCCTGTTCGTTAAAAATTAAGTACGTTAATTAAGTACCGACCAAATGCCACTGCATTCCATTTAATTGGCTTAAACCCCATCCCACCAAAACGGCTGCCCTTCGCCCTGGTGGCAAATAAAAGAAGAAAAAAATGATTATCAGAAACCAAGAACCATTATTATGAGTTCAAATCCCATCACGGTGAAACTGGATCTGTCAACTTTGCCTTTCATTCCTGTGGGCTTGATAAAATAATCTATCAAGAATCGGTTAGCTTTACTTGTTCCAGTGGCATTGTTTATACAGCTGGGTATGATGGTGGTGGTGGTGATTACGCTTACCCACTCAACCATAAAGCAAGGAGTGGAACATGACTGTTTTTCTTCTTGTTTTTTTTTTTCCCTAATGAAATACACAGACCCAGTGTTTCAATAGATTTTTTTTAAATATCCAAGAATTTGAAAGGTTTAGTAAAATGAACAAACTTCTCCATTATCAAGATCATGCTTGTAGTATGAACCCCCCCCCCCCCCCCAACTTCTTAGTTCGTTCCAAGATACACCCAACAGATGTTCTGGAATGCAACATCAGACAAATTTCGTGGGGCAGGGAGTAGGGGAGTTTTGAGTATTTCAACATTCGGCCTCATCAGCCAAGTTGACCCATGTGGGGGTCGATCAAGTCCCAGCTTACAGTTCAGGCGAAGCAAACCACCGCTCCACCCGTTTCACCCAAAGCCATCTAGTGGCCTCCCCCTACAGGTTCAGTGACAGAAATGTATGGCCCTGCTCTTTGCTGCACCAGTAACACCAAGCCCAGCCAGATTTTTGCAGAATGAATGCACCAGGAGACCCTGGCAGCCTGTTTTAATTGGTTCACAACGGGCCCACCAACCTTGGATTCTGCACTGCTATACCAGTTCCTGGTACATGGTGAACTTCCTCTCATGAGTCTCCTCCTTTTCCACTTTCCAGGGGTGCGTACACACACACATACATGAAAACACATACGCACAGAAGAGTGAGTGTCTTATGAATTATTTAAGCCTACTGCACTGAAAGATACTTTACACAGAAACCTAGTCTTACATTCAAATGTATTAGGTATCATAACATGGTAAAAGGGTAGACCCAATTCGGTTATGAATAACCATGGGATTGCACCTAGAAAGTCCGGGCAAGGTTGTTTATGGAAGACCAGCAGTCGCCCATATATACCAGTCTCCTCTCTCCATGCCACCGATGTTATCCAAGGGAAAGGCAAAGGGGCCGATACAGCTTGGCACCAGTGACATCGCAACTCACTTCTACAGCTGAATGAACTGGAACAACATGAAATAAAGTGTCTGGCCCAAGAACATAACACGCAGCCCGGTCCGGGAATCAAACTCACTACTTCACGATTGTGAGCCCGACGCTCTAATCATTGAGCCACACACCATTCGCCTTTGTAACATTGTACAACACAGTAAAACTAACCAATGTTTCGTTCACTAGCAGTTGTCCAGTCCATCAGTGAGAGAACGAGAGATACAGCATCTGTCACACTATCCAACTGTACATACACACAGTATCAGAATAAGCTTTTCACTGGGGAGCCAACAACACACCAATGAATTATTTACCATAATCATCATCATCATCATCATCGTTTAACGTCCGCTTTCCATGCTAGCATGGGTTGGACAATTTGACTGAGGACTGGTGAAACTGGATGGCAACACCAGGCTCCAATCTAAATTTGGCAGAGTTTCTACAGCTGGATGCCCTTCCTAACGCCACGTGAATATCTGTGTGTTTTGGATTATTTGTGCCATCTCCTATGTAGATGTGTATGAGTGTGTACATTTACAAACCGGTGTCAGAATGTGTTGTAACCATTGTTATTGTAATCTCTACTTTTTCCATGCTTGTACGGGTTGGGCAGGATTCACTGAGGCAGATTTTCTACAGCTGGATGCATTCTTATTGCCAGCAAGGCAATATTTCTCTTTGGCCATATATGTTTTCATGGGAGACCAGAAACAAATGGCATTGCTTGCATGATGGCAACGTTCACTAACAACTATCACATGACGTCGAAACAAGGACACACACATATGCATAATGGCCTTCTTTCAGTTTGTGTCTACCAAATCTGTTTTGGGGCATTTTTTTTTGATCTAGGTCGACAGTAAAAAAAAACAAAAAAACTTGGCCAAAGTGCCATGCTGTAAGACTGAACCTGAATCTCTGAGGTTCAGAAGCAAACTTCTTAAACCACACAGCCATGAGTGTTACTATGCACGCACACATTCACGTTGAGTGTCACGGTTCCTATGTAGATGTATATTTTTTGCATGTATGGACTCGGAAAGGCAGTAGACTGGTAGAACTGTTAGAGTCTCAGTTAGAATGCCTTGCAGTATTTCTTCTGGCACTCTGCGTTCCGGGTTCAAATCCTGCTAAAATCAATACAACCTTATATCCTTTTGGAAATGAAGTTTTCTTCTCTCTCAACAAGTACCAGGCTATGTTCAGTCTGAGGAGAGATAGAAAGAGGTTCTGCTACTTTGAAATGGGTTCCGACAACTCCATTGAGGGTTAAGGGACCAAGAAAAGAAGTATATATACTTGTGAGCATATGTATGCACACATATAATTTTGTGTGTGTGCAGTTGTTTTTAACTCATGTATATAGGACACATGTACAAGCATATGCGTATATGAACATGTGCATGTGCATACGAACATATGCGTGTGTGTGTATATGAACATGTGCATTTAATGATGAAATATCTTTGTACACAAGCTGACGTCGTGCGTGGGTGTGTATGCATCCATATGTCTATCAATGAAGGTATGTATATGAATCACATGTGTTAATGTGCGTATGATTTCCCACATGTCACACCACGCACATGTAAAGTTGTTGCACAACAAATGTGTGTGTGTGTGTGTGTGTGTGTGTTTCCATATTTAAGTCTTTGCAATGTTTGTGCCACACACAGGCACAAGTAGTGTATATAAACATATGTACTGACAGGAAGACAGATACACTCGTACATTATATATGTATACGCACACACACACACAGAGGGTGCGATGGGTAAATTGTCGCCATTTTGTATTTTTAATTTTGCGCATTGTTTTTGATTTTGTCGACTACACAGTATGGTAGGGTCAGTTGGGCACCGTCTGTGAGAAAAACAGCACCATGACTAATTGGTTTCCTAATAAGAAACGATTACTATTACCTATGTATGTATGTATGTATAATTTAGGACAAACAGTAAGTTGTCATTATAGCACACAGAATTTCGAATGTCGGGGCGAAGGGCTACAATGCATTCTCGTCTTACCTGTTTGCAAACAAAATAATATTTCCCACGACCTGTCGTGTTTTTCATTCATGGAAGATTAGAAATGAACAACATAGCTTGTATGATGGTGAAGCTCACCTACGACCATCATCCAATGTCAAGAAAGGGAGACAGGCTTCACTGAGTTTCCATCTATCAAATCCATTCACAAGGATTTGGTTGGTCTGGGTTATAGTAAAAAAAAAACAACAACCTTGCCTAAGGCGCCACGCAATGGAACTGAACCCAAGACCACATGGTTGGGAAGCAAGCTTCTTAACCACACAGCCATGGCTAGGCGCAGTTACATGTTTTCTGATAAAAGAGAAACATGGGTGTTTGTAGAAATGGTCAGTGGTAAGAGAATGGGGTGGATAAAAACGAGACTTGAAGGAGAGGAATTGATGGCTGCACTGGAGAAGGGGAGACAGAACGTAGCATTGCAAGGAAAGATGCACATATGCACACGTACACGTGCACATATCATACACACCTATGTAGACATCCTGATATCTCATAACAGTCAAATAATGCACTCATTAATGAAATAGGGCGTGGTTTGAGGGAGATTTTGCTCCTATTTCTTAAAATAAAATATACAAATTTCAACATCTGTGAGATGTTGAAAGATAATATATAATATATATATATATATAGGTGTTCATTTTCTAGTTTCTGAATACAAAACAGATATATTCATCCAGACAGTTTAAATTTGTATGTATGTGTGAATATATATATATATATATATATATATATATATATATATATATATGAGAGAGAGAGAAAGGGAGAAAGATAACTGCTGTCTATTTTAATTTTATATATATATACACTCACAAATACACGTAGACTAATTTGTATACACACACACACATCAAATAAAGCCAAACTGTGGGTGAAATAAAAAAGCAAACAGATTCCTTTTATGCTTTTGATGTGCAGAAAATGAAGAGAGATGTGTGTATATATATCTTCGTGTATGTCTTAATTTATTAGTTTTGAGCATGTTTAACAACAACTTCTGGTAAAGATGAGTAGACTCAATACTGAAAATAGAGTCAAATTCATTATAAATTTAATTTCAATAAAGACCTTAAGTTTTGCCTAACAGCACATTCGACCACACTTGTCACCCAGATTTTCTCTTAGTCACAGTATTCTTTGATGCTCCTTTTCTTCAAACCTTTCCTGAAATATATTTCAACTTTTATGGCTCCAAATACATTACAAATCTTCCACCTTTTGTCTGTCTGGAACCTTCTACAGACCTGGTCTCTAAGCATCAGTAAATTCTATTTGTAGAAGCTTCCACTTGATCTTTCTCTCCCTTCTTCTTATCACTCATGTTGAGAATCATTCTGAACATATATTTAAGAGAAATATATCTTAGTTTCTACACCTTCCTTCTTCATAATGTTTTTTCTCTTTCTCTCTCTCAGTCTGGCTAGCTCTTAATCAAAAGTCACTAATGAGTTGCTTATGATGTATGATGGGTGGGTGGTACACTCTTCAATGTGGGGGAGAAGACTTACTATTTTACAACCATTAGACTATCCAGATTTCTCATGGGAATGAAGTCTATCTGGCTTGCATGTTTGCCTCATTGAAAGGTAATTAAGTGGTTGGTTGGTTTCCTAAAGTTTGTTAGTTCATTTGCATCAGAGAGCACCTGAAGCTTTGATCTCCCCATTCCTAGAGCCATAACCATAGCCACCAGAGAAGCCATCATATGATGCCCAGAAAGTCCATTATTATTCAAGATAATGATGTCATTGTTACTTATAATTGAAGTCATTTGCAAAAATAGGACTGACTGTTGAGCATAAGTAGAGAAAATAGTCACTGTTGATTTACTTACAACAAATCTAAACTTAATCATTCTGTTTCATATTCAAGGTTATTCTCATTAAGTTATCTATTGATTTCTCTACCTGTTCCATTTAAACAAGCATTGTTACCTTACCCAGCAGAATTCATACTTGTGTTCTTTGCCTGTTAAAGCTCTGGTTGAAGTTCTCCTCTATCTTGTCTCAAGAATGCAGCACACGTGTTCTTGCTTTCATTCCAACATCTCTACAATCTCAACATCTCAGTACATCTACCTATCACTGATAGTTAGTTATACCCTATTTACGCCAAGTCTTATTCAGTGAGCTCACTTCAGGCAAAAGACCATGGGATTGCCCTCTTCTCTTTGAAGATACTGAAAGCCACTGGACCCGAGCCTAAACTGTTTGAGCCACAAGCCTGAGACTGTACCAAGTGGCAGTGTTCCATCATAATCGGAACCAAAAACTTCAAAGCCAACAGAAGAGACAGGAGAGAAAGGCTCCACAAAATTACCCCCGTCCTCCACCAACATTGCAATGCAGCCAATGCCCTCATCTCTTCTGTGCAAGAATTGGTCGAAAGAGACATCAATGGCATTACTATAAAGGAAGCGTTCAGCAAAGAAGAATCTAAACACTTGGATACAAGATAAATCCGCTGCTGCCGACCATGCCAGTCATTTGGTTACAATATCTCCATGAATTACCCAGTGCTTTTGTTATCTAATGACTTTATCAGATGGACCTGCTGTTTCTCGTGTCTTCATAACCTTAATAGCCTGTGTAACACTACAGAATATCTCTTGACAAAATTTCATTCACAAGGCATTGGTCAACTGAAGGCTGTAGTAGAAGACGCTTAACCAAAGTGCTGCCTTGTAGTAGGATTGGATACAGAACTGTGAGATGGCGAAATGAACTTCCAAACAGACAGACATGCTAATACACACACACACACACGCACTAATATGCATGTCTGTATATATGAATACACATGCACAGACGCGGGAGTGGCTGTGTGGTAAGTAGCTTGCTTACCAACCACATGGTTCCGAGTTCATTCCCACTGCGTGGCACCTTGGGCAAATGTCTTCTACTATAGCCTCGGGCCGACCAAAGCCTTGTGAGTGGATTTGGTAGATGGAAACTGAAAGAAGCCCATCGTGTATATATATATATACATATATATATCCCCCCAACATCACTTGACAACCGATGCTGGTGTGTTTACGTCTCCGTGACTTAGCGTTTCGGCAAAAGAGACTGATAGAATAAGTACTAGGCTTACAAAGAATAAGTCCTGGGGTCAATTTGCTCGACTAAAGGCGGTGCTCCAGCATGGTCGCAGTCAAATGACTGAAACAAGTAAAAGAGTAAAAGAGAGAGATGCATGTATGTGTTTGTATGTGTAAATACAAAAGTTCTTGAATCAAAAATCTAGAGGACCAGCAATCCAAAATGAATTCTGTAGAAGTAAAGGAGAACTGTAGAGCAAATAATTACATTTGCTAAAACATTAAATCTCTAAAATATGTGTGTGTATGCATGTATACACGTACTTGCATGAGTATAAATATACACACACCACACGTGTGTATGTATGCACACACACACACACACACACACCCCTATGCATACACACACATGTACGTTCACACACATCACTAAGTTGCACCAAGTTAATAATATTTGTCATTCAATGTTAGGGTGGAGTCGTGTTAAGAGACGAAATATGAAGCGAAAACCATCTGGAATTTATTAGGGAAGAATGGAAAACAGGTCCAGTCAGCAATTTGCGAGATGCTGCACTCTTTGGTGATCAGCAGCAAACGGCTGCAGTAGAAGGATGAATATGAGATAGATTCCATATTGTGGCTGTTGTTTAGCCCCTGGTCAGCAGAACCATATGGAAACATGTTCCACCCATGACCATCTTGTAATTTTGTACATTTGAAACTAAGTTGTCTCATGTCTGTTTTGTTTTTCTTTTGTTTTTGTTGTTGTTGTTAATTAGTAGAATGTCATTTGAGAAGGAATCTGTCACTATTTCTAGGAGGTTGAATAATCATGTAAAAAAAAACCTCCTTGTTGATATAAATGTATCTACAACTATATTATTCAATGTGTCCTTCCTTTTTTCTTTCAAGGCAGTATGATAAGATTTAAAGGAGATATAGCTGCATTTTACACCTCTTATAACAGCCTAAGAGGTTATATGACCTGCTAGAAACAGCAGCTCAGCTGCTCTTCAATCACATTCTACTGACCAAAAGAACAAAGACATACTGAATAATATCTGGCTATCCAGTCAGAGGCCTGATAAACAACAAGATATATATATGTCAGTATCTGTGTAATGGATGAGCTATTAGTATAACTATTCTAAGACACATTCTTCACCTGAATGGGTTAAAAATTACACAGGCCACAAATGTTCATCACCTTGTTTAATGCTTGCTTCTTCATAAAGTATTTTCTTGTAATCTTGGATTACAATATAATCTTTTCTACTCTAGGCAGAAGGTCCGAAATTTTGGGGGAGGGGGGAGGGGGTGCAGGCGATTAGATCGACCCCAGTATGCAACTGGTACTTAATTTATCGACCCTGAAAGGATGAAAGGCAAAGTCGACCTCGGCGGGATTTGAACTCAGAACATAAAGACAGATGAAATACTGCTAAGCATTTCGCCAGGCCGCCTAAAATTATCAATTATATTCTTTTTTTACTCTAGGCATAAGGCCCGAAATATTTTGGGGAAAGGGCCAGTCGATTAGATCGACCCCAGTACACAACTGGTATTTAATTTATCAACCCCGAAAGGATGAAAGGCAAAGTCAACCATGGTGGAATTTGAACTCAGAAATACCGCTAAGCATTTCGCTTGGTGTGCTAACATTTCTGCTAGCTCACCGCCTTTCTTGGATAACAATAATGATGTAACACTGGTATGAAGTACAAATGCTTAGTATACTTAATCTTATAGTAAACTCTGTCATCATTCTGTTAGTTCTTTCACAGATAAAAACCTGTTGGTAACACTGTACAGCATAAAGTTATTAATTTAACTGTTTAAAAAGTAAACTCTATTCACAAACAACGTGTTAATCCTTTCGGTGCCGAGCTGATGGTAGTACACTGCAATGGCTGCTACTTAACAGAACTAGTCTCACAGTAAACCCCGATATTGTATTAGCCCTTTCAAAGTTCATTGTTTGTTGGTAATACTGTATAATAACAATAAACATTATTATTATTATCATTACCAATGGTCAATGAAAGCTGGAAACAGGAAACAGATAACTGTGTTGGGAAAAGGATTATAAGAGGGTTTAAACGAGTGGGTGTTTGTGTGAGCTAATTAGTACTTAAACGAATGCGAAGATTTGTGGGCGGAAAGGGTTCTACAGAATTGAATTCTCAACATATTGAGATGACTAGGGATGAAGCAATGGAGATTGGTAAATTCTTTTAGTCATAAGATAAAATTAGATTAAAAAGACAAGAAACAAAACTGAAAATTAGAGTTTTAAGAACAAAATATTCGGATCTGGCTTTAGACTGTCAAACAATGTGAAAGATAAATCAGAATACAGTTCAATGTCGCAATTCACTTCTGCATACAAATGCATGAATGCACATGCACATGTGCACACACACACATGTAGATATCTTTTACTGGCTTCATTCATTGAACTGTAGCCATGCTGGAGCACTGCTTTGAAGTGTTTGTTTAGTCGAACAAATCAAGCCCAGTACTAGACTTATTTTTAAGTCTAGTACTTAATCAGTCTTCTTTGCTGAGCCGCTAAGTTATGGGGTGGGGTAAACAAACCAAAACCATTTGTCAGACGGTAGTGTGGTAGGTGGGGGCGGGGAACTGAAACACATGACAGGCTTCCACACAGTATCCATCAACCAAATTCACTCACAAGGCATTGGTCAGTCTGGGACTATATTGGAACACACTTGTCCAAGCAGTTCTGCAGTGGGATTAAAACCAAAACTGCATGGTTACAAAGTGAATTTCTTAACCCTCTTGGGCCCGGCTGCTACATATTTGCACCAGTCAAAAATTCTACAACCTATGTGATGCAGTATAGCACTGCTGTAGTTTTTCTGGTTAAGTGTGCAGCACCAGACGTATGATCAGAGTGTATGGCACTCTTAGGAGCACTCCGTCGGTCCCAGCTGGGTGTCACTTTGATAGCATGCACTGCTCTCTCACTCAATAATAATAATAATAATAATAATAACAATAATAATAATAATGATAGAAAAATTTGTATACAGAAGAACACTTTGTAATGGAGTACAAAATGTATTTAGAGAATGATTTTACTTTGAAAAAGATTCATAAATAACTAAATAATATGCAATGATATATCCTATACATTAGTATAAATGTTACAGTGTTGCATAGATATTGTTAAAGAGAATGAGATTTACATATAATTGAATAATAAAACATTTCAGTGTATACATTTCCATCAGTAACGATGACACATGATTTAACTGGTTTGTATGTACATCACATGTGTTTACACAAACTCTTTTTTTTTTTTTTTTTTTTTTTTTACAAATGTAATAGATATAATTAAACTTATATTGTAGCTAAACGAGTATAAATATTTGGACATCAATGAAATGTTTTAAAACGGCTTTCGAGCTAGCCTCGTCAACAGGGTATATGTTTAAGTGAAATGCATATATAGATAAAAATATTTTTTTTTAAATGTTAACCTTACACAATAACAGTACATAAAGGGCATTTAAGTACAAATAAATACTGAGTTCATGTAAATATATGTATAAATGAGTAAAATAATATATAAAGTGTGGCTAAAGTGCTTAGGATTTAGTGCTGTGTGATAGGAAGATTGCCGATGAGTGAAATTAATAGGTTTAAATATTTGAGGGTTCTCTATGTCCAATGTCTGCAAAATGACATCAAATCAAGATGCTTTTTTGCTTTGAAAATAGGATTTTATAAAATTCTGTCGTACAGCACCGCCATGTTTTTGTTATACTGGTCTGATTTTTTTTTTTTTGGCTGATGCCAGTGCTGGCTGACTGGTCCCGTGCCAGTGACACATAAAAAGCACCATTCGAGCGTGGTCGATGCCAGTGCTGCCTGACTGGCCCTTGTGCAGGTGGCACGTAAAAAGCACCCACTACACTCTTGTAGTGGTTGGCGTTAGGAAGGGCATCCAGCTGTAGAAACATTGGAGTCTGGTGCAGCCCCCCCCCCCCCCCCCCCCGGCCTGCCAGTTCTCAGTCAAACCGTCCAACCCATGCCAGCATGGAAAGCAGACATTAAACAATGATGATAAGCTGCCAATTCTTTTGAAAATCAATTTGGCCAACACAAAATGGTCTTTTAATAATCCAAAGAGGACAACTGCTATAGTTTTATAGGACGTATTTGATGTCTAAAACCTAACAGTAGCAACAACAGAGAAGTGAGGAGAGAACAGTAATGTTACTGAGAGTACAACATGAATTACTGGTGTATTAAGTGCTTTTGTTTCAGTACCATAGAAGATACCGGTACATAAAGTTGTGTTTATATCAGTCTATCATTCAAGTGTTCGCTAAAATCTATATCTATGCTCCGTGGTTCAATACAGCATTAACACAAGACAAGACATCATCCTAATAACAATGAGTATTGTAGCTTAATCATATATACGCACACACACATCTATACATATACACATACATATATATATATATATATATATATATATATATATATATATATATACACACACACACACACACATATATATATATACACATACATATATATATGTGCACACACACACATTTTTATTCTTTTATTTGTTTCAGTCATTTGACTGTGGCCATGCTGGAGCACCGCTTCTAGTTGAACAAATTGACCCAGGACTATGTGTGTATACATCAGAGCACTGTCCAATGTCCATTATAAATATTACAGGTTATTTATATTTGTTGTGCAGCCTCTGAAGATTTCATAATGTAATCCGCTTATAAGGTTTTCCGTTATATAACATATATTATCAATGAAATACCAAAGTGGCAAACGGCTTATTGTCTGTCTTTATGTTCTGAGTGTAAATGCTGCATTTCATCTTTCTGGGGTCAATGAAATAAGTACCAGTTGAGTACTGGGGTCAAAGTAGTTGCCTATCCTTTTCCCTACTAGAATTCCAGGCCTAGTGCCTTATAATAAAAAGAATTGTTAATGAAATACATGTAAGATGACAAAACTAATTTATGAACAAACTCCTGTTTTGTTTTATATATACATATATATTCACACACAGACACCCACACAGTATATTCGACAGTCATCTCGCTATTTGGGGGTTTAACCCCACAGGGAAAAGTGGTTCTATATTGTAAATAGACTGCTTATGTTTTAATACGGATGTGATCATCGTTGCACAGAGTAAATTGGTTGTATAATGAGAGTAAGATCACCTCGTCTTATCATCTGCAATTTTTTTTTTATGATGATGACTTCTTGTATTTTTGTACATGAAAATAATTTTTACAATTTTTAATGATTTATTTTCTTTACAAAACTTGAAAAATAAATTGCAACAACAAATAAATAATGATATAGTTAATCTATTTTGCAGTCATTCAATAATATACTAATTGCATATGTGTTTCAATCTCACAGGTCTTGTCAGTGCAATTTTGAATTTGAAACTTGCATAAGAATTATATTTATAATATAGTTACAAAATCACACACACACACACACATGGGATACAACTTTTTTTTCAAAGATGTTATTTTGAAGACATGATTATGTGGGATGTTAATTGCTTTTACTCTTTTACTTGTTTCAGTCATTTGACTGCAGCCATGCTGGAGCACCGCTTTTAGTCGAGCAAATCGACCCCAGGACTTATTCTTTGTAAGCCTAGTACTTATTCTATCGGTCACTTTTTGCTGAACTGTGAGGTTACGGGGACGTAAACACACCAGCATCGGTTGTCAAGCGATGTTGGGGGGGACAAACACAGACACACACACATATATATATACATATACATATATACGACGGTCTTCTTTCAGTTTCCGTCTACCAAATCCACTGACAAGGCTTTGGTCAGCCCGAGGCTATAGTAGAAGACACTTGCCCAAAGTGCCATGCAGTGGGACTGAACCTGGAACCATGTGGTTGGTAAGCAAGCTACTTACCACACAGCCACTCCTGCACCTTTATCAAAGATTTTTCCAATTTCCCCTTTAACTCTTTGTTTTCTTTGGAGCAATGATGCTCCCAAGTTCCCTAAAATGTTTAAAGACTTTTGGTCTCATTTTACTGAATGAAACTATGTCAGTGGGATGATGTTGCTGCATTTTGTAATTAGGGATCTTAGAAATGATGACAACTGATAAAACTGTCATTGTCAAATTAAAAAATGCTTTAAGTTACTTGTTCCATAGTTTATTTCATGTGTACTGTATTGATTTTTTCTTTGTATTTTGCTATTAATAAAAAGTCCACGATTAAACAAGATTTTTGAGGAATTCTATACACTGAAGTTGAAAAAAAGATTTTGAGACATTATGAGAACAAGGACAATTTTCACTCCAAACTAAACATAAACGCCAACATTTAAGGAAATGTGAAAAATATATTTAATATAAAATTGAAATTTGAGCCAAGTCATGTCATATATATATATATATATATATATATATATATATATATATATATGGATACAGGCTAGTGTAAACAAACAAGAGAAAGGAAGTACTCCTTATTAGATGAAATATGGCATATAAATTAGTTGAAGCTGAAATTCTGCCAATTATCCTCTGAGTTTCTCATTGCAAGAAATTTGGACAAACAATATTTGAGGTTTTAGCTACCAATAAATTATTTGTGTATCTATCTAGCTAATGCTTTTCTTTCTATGTGTGTATATGTGTATATACACATTATTAATTACATATACTTAATGTAAATACATGTTTTTTATGGTGGCTGCAATAGCATGGTGGAATATATACACTCTCAAGCACTGGATGTTAAAACAACTCAGTTATGGACATGCTACATATATATTATGCTATATATATATTATGTGTGTATTATGACGGGGTGTTGAAAAGTTCTCAGCTTTAATGAAGGCAGAAGGCCTGATTCGAGGCCCTACCTTCTGAATTCTTTTACAAGGCTTAGCAAAACCGAAGGACCGTTGCGATAAGTATGTAAATCTGAGAGGGGAATATGTTGAATAAAATCATAATTAACTGATTCTCCTGAATTTTCTTTTACCCAAAACCAGGGGGTTTTCAGCAACCCCTTGTATATATCAATCATCATCATCATCACTTAATGTCTGTTTTCCATGCTGACATGGGTTGGATGGTTTGTTTGAGCAGAGCTGGCAAGCCAGAGAGCTGCACCAGGTTCCAGTCTGATTTGGCTTGGTTTCCATGGTTGGATGCCCTTCCTAATGCCAACCACTTTACAATGTGCACTGGATGCTTTTTACATGAACCAGCATTGGTGCTGTTTATGTGGACCAGCACGCATGCTTCTTGAACGAACTGGAATGGGTGGTTTTTATATCGACATAAAAGAATGGAGATTCATACATTTTTAGCCTTACACGCATTTCAGATATATTGGTACAGCATAATTCTGCAGTTTATTAATTGATTCATATTTAACCAACCAAATGTATGTATGTTTGTGTGTGTATATATATATATATATACACATCATCATCATTTAACATCCGCTTTCCATGGTAGCATGGGTTGGACGATTTGACTGAGGACTGGCGAAGCGGATGGCTACACCAGACTCCAGTCTGATCTGGCAGAGTTTCTACAGCTGGATGCTCTTCCTAATGCCAACCACTCTGAGAGTGTAGTGGGTGCTTTTCACATGCCACTGGCACGAGGGCCAGTCTGGTGGTACTGGCAACAGCTATGCTCAAATGGTGTTTTTTATGTGCCACCTGCACAGGAGTCAGCCAATGTTTTGTTCACATGCCACCGGCACAAGTGCCAGTAAGGCGAAGCTGGAAACGATCGCACTCAAATGGTGCTTTTTACATGCCACCGGCACAGGAGCGAGATCGCTGCTCTGGCAGTGATTCCACTCGGATGGTTCTATATATATACACGTATATACAGTAGTCCCTCAACTATCGTGAGTGTTATGTTCCAAAACCCCCGTGATAGGTGAAAATCTACAAAGTAGTAGTACTGTACTGTATATTTTTTGTTATTATTTTTATAATTTGTATATATTTATTTTATCATAAATGCAAAACAACACCATGGAGGAATCAATGTAAGCTTAAATAACTGTGATAGGTGAACCGCGATATGGTGAGAGGTGAGGGATTACTGTGTGTGTGTGTGTGTGTGTGTGTGTGTGTGTGTGTGTGTGTGTGTGTGTGTGTATATATATATATAGGTTATGAGTGACAGTGGTGTCAATTAGACCCAGAGGTTTCAGGTAATGCTGAGTAAGTGCTATGGATAGACCAGTTAAGCTACAGGTTCCGTGGTTATGTGAATAAGGGGTCCAACGTAGGTCATATGTCAGCATATGTATATAAAGATTTACTTTTCGTAATGAGATAAAAAAAAAAAAAACAAGGCTGTGTATAATATAGAACATTTATAAATAGAATGTCTTACAGCTAATGTTCTATATTATACACACCCTTGGTCTTTTATCTCATTATGAAAAGTAAATCCTTATATATATATATATATATATATATATATATATATATAATGAAAAAATGTATAAAAACGAAACAAGGCTTACCAACAGAAAATTTCTCTTCAAACATGCTCTGTTTTGGTGTGAAGTTAAGATTCAAGGTAAAATCCCCAGTGGTATAAAGCATGGGGGTGACACAGCTTGCTATGAGAATGTCTTTGACCATACATGGGAATGTAATATTGAGTTCCTTAAATACTGCAGTGAATGATTCAACTTGTGGAAAGCAAAGTCCATAAAGAGTTAAGGGCTGGCCACCAAGCATATGTCCGAATCTTGGAGTTACTGATAATTTCTCTGCAAAAGTAAATAAATAATCAATAGATATGTGTAGAGAGAGAGAGAGAGAGAGAGAGAGAGAGAGAAAGAGAGAAAGAGAGATAGAGAGAGATACATAGACAGAAAGAAAGGTTGGATATATATATAAGTCATAGATGACAGAGAACTAGTTTGATGAAATTTTATCTAACAATATGAAACTCCAAATATCGAAATAAATATTCTACATGTTTTGAAGAATGATACATCAAGGAGCTTTTTTATGAGTACTATCAGATTACTTGAATCTATATAATGTGACATATATATATATATATATATATATATATAGATATGCAGGGCAGGGAATCATCGCTATCAATCTGGAGTAATAATTTGTAGTTTTGAAATCAGTAGTTCTTTGACTGCTATTTCTGAATTCTCAGTATGTTGGAGAAGCAGGTTACTGTCAATCCCTATATATTTATGATTATATATATATATATATATATATATATCCTTTTATCAGTTGTTGACTGAAGTTCAACAGTTTTGGGAACTCGAACAAAAATACAGAGATGAAGCATGGAGTAATGCATTTATAGTATCAAAGAACAAGAATATATATATAAAAAAGATATAAAAACGCACAAAAAGAATTATATACAATAATCAAGAACTTTCAACCCAATTTTTAAAAAATGTAGTGTGAAACAGAAACAGCTGTCTTTTTGGCAATGATAAGCAGAACAAGCAAAGAGGATACTAAACAGACAATATAGATGTGAGGTGGGAAGAAGAAGAAGTACTCAATACACTGATAATGATAGTTAAGTGGGGATCTTAGCTGTAAATGTATATGCCAGGGATAGTCAAATTTGCTTAATATAAGAGCTACCTGTAATAAACTTCATGTTTGAGAGCTGCAAGTTAGAAACAAAATTTAGACACATTTTTGTTACATAAACAATTTTTCATTTTTTTTTCTTTTACCATAATTTTATGCAAGTCATAATAAATTCATATATGTGATAATATTTGTTTATGTATATAGTTTTTAAAACTACTAATCTGTATTGGTTATAATAATCACATGCACTAAATATATTCCTCTTCTTGTAACATGATTGATAATTAATATGATAATGGACTAAATGGACAGCAAAGTAAAATATGCAAATTTGCATTTCAGTAGTATAAATTTTGACCGTCAAATATAAAACTAAAAGGGGGTGGGGTGAATATTTCTAAAGATATTTGTTTTATGTGGTAAATATATAGAGGATAAACAAAAATCAAACCAATAAAATTGGAAGAGTTTTCATTTGAAATCAACTATGTCACTAAAATCAAAGTGTTTAAAAACTTCTAAGACAGACCATGCTGCAATTATCCTGCTATTAAAGCTGTTATACACTGCTTGTAGAAGTTTTGTAGGTCATGTTTTAATCCGATACTTACTACCTTAGAACAGTACAGAATTATATTTTTATGACAGAAAGACCATGCTGCAGTTATCATGCTCTGTCACATGGGGTGTTCAAGATTCCCCCATAACAGAAATTGGTTTTTTTGCAATGACAGATTTCATAATATTTTCAATACTTGAAATACCTGTCTGCCAGGTGTTCCAGGAGAATACGTACATATTTTCGTGTTAAAACTACTGTCGAGGTTAAACCGTAAATTTATATTCAACACTGATTATTATGCAGTCATAACAGCTTTGCCCTTGAAACGGTTTTCTTTTCGCTCCAAAAATGGGAAAAACTCTGGAAAGCTGGCATCACTTTCCATTCGTGCAACTTAATCCTGTATTCCTCTTCATCACCATTGCTGACATACCGTCTGTCACAACACTTAGGACTTTATTCAGTAAAACAATGGCCGTCTCTAAGGGCTCTGAAAGGTGCATTTTAAATGTCAATGCTCAAAGTTGTTTCAGAAGTGACTTTTATCTTTTACCTGCTCTTTTCAGTCGTTAGACTGTGGCCATTTGCTGGAATTTTGGCTGCTCAGATTAGCCCTGATCAAATACACCTATAATCAAAGACCTACCATCCATGGCTATCTTGCCTTTTTTCATATGTTCAATGTTTCCCTTTCTAAGATGGTAGGTGTGATAAGAGGGAGATTTGGCTGTTATTTTTAGCAAGTTAAGTGATCACATAGAGGCTTCTAAATACTCTGTAGTTGTCTATGGTTGACAGACTGAAGTGAACAAGCAAAAACTGGATGTGCTTTTTTTGGTGGGGGGGGGGGGGGGAGAACAATGAAACATTTCAAAAGCAAAACTGTTATAAGTGGTGCATAATAATTAGTGTTAAATATAGATTCACAATTCAAATACTGAAAGCAGTTTGAAAACTAAATTAAAGAGTACAATTATTTTAAGACTCAACTGAAAGCAGTGAAATTTAAATGTTAAGTTTGAGATACAACCTACTCCACCCCCACCCCTAGCAGTAGTTTTAACACAAAACCTGTTTCTTTTTTGTCAGCATCTTGTCTCACATTGCATTCATGCGCATAATGTGATCGAGGTCAGGATTTAAACTAATTAAGCTACCTGCGACTACTCCCACACCTTCAGCACATATAAACCTTTAACCCTATTACACGTGACCCCAGTCCTCTGACATTCTTCTATAACCCTTGCTGACCTGAAATTTCTTTAATCTCCCTGCCTCTCACCATTTTTTTCTTCAACCTCTCTCTAAACCTTGTATTAAAATTTGGATTTAAATACTTAAATATTTGAACGGCATTTTAATCCAGTGGCGTCCCAGTTCACATCCAGTAAATGATTATAAAACTTTTTTACTTTCTATATTCAGCTATGATAATAAAAGTGCCTCAGAGCCAATAAACTTTCACAAGCTGCATGTTAAATGTCACAGTGCCCCAGGTGGCTTGCAAGCCATAGTTTGATCACCTCTGGTTATCCAGTGATATATATATATATGTATATATATATATAGTCGAAGCACATCTGTTGTGATGTCCCATTATTATTCCTACTGTATTTGTGTAACATGGTTCGTTTTTTTTTCCCGTCCTTGTTTTTGTATACATTCGCCGCTTTCTCCCAAGGAATCTAATGCTCTTAGCTTAGTTTTTCCTTGGGGCTGGCCAGATTGGAGCAATATCGAGAGTAACCAGCCGAAATTGCAAAGATAATCTGGATCTCGACTGAAGAAAGAAAACCCTGAATGACCTGTCCATGTTTTCTTTGTATCGTCTGTCTGGATGTTTTGCGCTCTTGTGCCATTCTGTATTATTTATATATATATATATATATATATATATATATAAAGAAGATCTGAAGAAGGAAATGTAATTCCGAAATATCATCGGATAATAGATAACCAAATTACAACAGGTATATAGTCCATTTTTTGTTCTATAGTGCATTGTTGTACCATTCTAAACTTTTTATTCTTTACAAACAATACACAATGCTTCAAGCGAAGTACAATACTCTTTCACCGATATACTCTTTTACTTGTTTCAGTCATTTGACTGTGGCCATGCTGGAGCACTGCCTTTAGTTGAGCAAATCGACCCCAGGACTTATTCTGTGTAAGCCTAGCACTTATTCTATTGGTCTCTTATGCCGAAACACACCAGCATCGGTTGTCAAGCAATGTTGGGGGGACAAACACAGACACACAAACATATACACACACATGCATACATACATATATATGACAGGCTTCTTTCAGTTTCTGTCTACCAAATCCACTCACAAGGCTTTGGTCAGCCCGAGGCTATAGTAGAAGACACTTGCCCAAGGTGCCACTAGATATAACTAGAGGTACTGTACAGGAATATGTGGGTGTGTTTGTTGCTATGTGAGATATGGTAAAGGTACATGTTAGTAGCAGAGGTACAATAGAGATACATCTATGTCAGTATGTGTGGTGTAAGTATAGAGGTATATATATATCAGTCAGTAAATGATGCTTTGATCATGGACTGCTTGATCAGGGAGTTGATCACAACAACAACAACAACACTACTATTACTAGTTAAACACCCACCATAATCACTACTATTGCCCCCCACCACCCCATAACGTGTCAGGTATGATTATTATACCTGAAATGTTATGGCTTCATTACCTGTGCCTCACCGCTTCCCTCATGACTACCATCACAGCCACACAGCAGAATGGAATGTAGTTCCCTGCAACATTTACTTTAGCAAACCAACAGTAATGGGAGAACAAACTGAGGAATCAGTTTTGTGGCCTGGGCTGAGCTGGTTTCCACTATAAAACCACTCACATGCATTAGCCAGCGGCTGGTGGGTGGTGGTACAAACAGCACCAGTAATGGTGGTGGTGGTAGTAGTAGTAGTAGTAGTAGTAAAAGAGAAAAATGGTGAAAATAAGAAAAGCAGAAATCTGAATGCCATACCAATAGTGCAAGTAACCTGTCCTTGATATGGTCGTTTTATGTCTATGCATGAGTTAGAACAGTGCTACTCAAAGTGGTGGTCCGCAGACCAGCACCGGTCTGCGAGCCATCAGCTGCTGGTACACAGCGAGTTTCCAGCAAAGAAAGAAACATTATAAAATGCTTATGTAATATTGTATTATTTGTTTACAAAAATAAATATAAGATAAAATTGTCAACTTTTATTATATTCATTATATATATTGGCGTTAGGAAGGGCATCCAGCTGTAGAAACTCTGCCAAATTTAGATTGGAGCCTGGTGTTGCCATCCGGTTTCACCAGTCCTCAGTCAAATCGTCCAACCCATGCTAGCATGGAAAGCGGACGTTAAACGATGATGATGATTATGATGATGATATTGTTTCCGGGATAAATTAATATTGCTAAGAAATAAGGCTGTGAGCTGGCAGAAACGTTAGCACACTGGGCGAAATGTTTAGCAGTATTTCGTCTGTCTTTATGTTCTGAGTTCAGATTCCACCGAGGCAGACTGAGCCTTTCATCCTTCCGGGGTCGATAAATTAAGTACCAGTTGTGTACTGGTGTCAATCTAATCGATTGGCCCCCCCCCCCACCTCCCCCCAAATTTCAGGTTTTGTGCCTAGAGTAGAAAATAATATTACTAAGAAATATTACCGGTCTCTGGCATGTTTTTTATGTATGTTTTTTCCATGCTGATATGGGTCAGGTGAATATATCATTAAGGCATTGTTTAACAGCTGCATGCCCTTCATACCACTAACGCTTACACGTTTTTCAAGTACGGATCCCTTATTCTATGTCTTTGAAAGTAAATAAAAAACAGCTGATGTTAACAGGGAAAATGGGTTTCCAAGCCAAGATAATATTTTCTCCAATTCTCTGAAGTTCAACACTACAATGGCCAGTCCTGATTTGAAGGTGCATGGATCAGTGGTTAGAAAGTTGGGCTCACAATCGTGAGGTAGTAAGTTCGATTCCTGGACCAGGCTGTGTGTTGTGTTCTTGAGCAAGACACTTTATTTCATGTTGCTCCAGTTCACTCAGCTGTAGAAATGAGTTGCGATGTCACTGGTGCCACGCTGTATCGGCCCCTTTGCCTTTCCCTTGGACAATATCAGTGGCATGAAGAGGGGAGGCTGGTATGCATGGGTGACTGCTGGTCTTCTATAAACAACTATGCCTGGACTTGTGCCCAGGAGGGGAACTTTCTAGGTGCAATCCCATGGCTATTGATGACCGAAGTGGTTCTTTACCTTTGTAGTCCTGATTAAAAATATTGCAATTGAAAAATACCACTTGATATTGTGGCATTTGTTTGCAGTTTTTATGTGATGTCAAGACAAGGATGCATCAACACACACACACACACACACACAATGAGCTTTGCTGAGTATCCAGCTGCATTCACTCACAAGGTATTTGTCAGTTAAGGGATACACTAGAAGATATTTGCCCACCCGATTGCCACATAATGGAATTGAACCTAAAAACCATGTGGCTTTGAAGAGAACTTCTTAAGCACATATACTGGTATCTATCTATGCTTATCACACACACACACACATCTCCATCGTTTAGTCTGCTTTTCCTTGGCAGCATGAAAAAAGCAGATGTAATATGATGATGATCACACAAACACATAGTTCTGAGTGTGTGTGCATGTGGGTGCACACACACACACATATTCACTGTAGTTAATGGGTGTGTAACCAGTCCTAGATAATAGACCAAAACTTTTAGAATGTAGTCAGTCAATAGCACCCCCACCCTAATACCTAGTGATATACAAGGCTGTGAGAGAGGGGGGAGAGAGGGGGGAGAGAGGGGATTAAGTAGATAGAGTGAGAGAGTATGGTGGGGGGGGGGGTGAAGAATAAAAGATGAGTAGGGTGGCAGTAGTCTTAATTTTTGTGTGAATGGAACACATTCTTTGTTCAGTTATCAACAGTAGACACACCCATTTTCTTTTTTTTCTTTAGAAGGTGGAGAAAGGTTCTATGTGTATATGTATAGAATATATGAACACACTCTCACACACACACATAACAACAACAACAACAACAACAATAATAATAATGATAATAATAATAATAATAATGATAAATTCACAGGTATAATATATATGTATGTATGTATTTATTCATATTCATAGTAAGCAGGAACGAAGATATTACTAACATCTGGGAAGGAGATTGGAATTCAGGAGGTGTACTCAGTGTAAACTGTATGTGTGTGTACATGTGTGTGTGTGTGTGTATGTGCACCAGGGTTGCTGTGGGATCACTGGCAGGTCAAGGGTGGAAGAAGGATTTCAAACATTCGTAGCAAATGTGCAGAGGTAGTTAGTGGGAAAGGGGTCCTGTGAAATAAATTTTTTTTTTTCAATAACACAAGGAACTCCCTAGATGTAAGTTGATTGATTCTGTTACCTTAGTGACCAAATTAACTGTGGAGTCTGGCGCTCCGAAAAGGGTAGTGATAATTGCTGCCAGTTAAGCCCGCAAAATAGGGAGTTGAAATATGGAAGGATACACATACTTGGCACTGTGTACATAACCCTTACCGTACAGGAACTGAGTATATTCAGTTCCGTGCATGTGCACCTGAAACATAGGGACCAAATTAACTCTTTTGATTGTGAGATACTTTCCAGAATTCTCAAAGTTTCGTATGACGTAGTATGGATGTTCTATTTTTACTGGCCAATGGAAAGAGGCTGGGAAGACTAATTTACATATGATTAGCCTGTTACATCACCAGCAAAAATTTTATCAGCACAGCAAGGGTCAACGGTGATTCTAATAATTAAATGGGGAAGAAAGTCAGTGATGCATGATAACATTGCCTACAGTATGTTGTGGTTGGTAAACTACCACTTCCATACTGTAAACAAAGCTGTGAATTACACATAAAGGGGCATTTCATTTTGGTCTCACTTGTAGCAGACTTAGAATCTATGGCAATACACATGTGCTGCTACCACAGTTATTGCAAATTAAGACAATATCATCATTGTAGTTTAACGTCTGCCTTCCATGCTAGCATGGGTTGGACGATTTCACTGAGGACTGGTGAACCAGGTGGCTACACGAGGCTCCAATCTGATTTGGCAGAGTTTCTACAGTTGGATGCCCTTCCTAACGCCAACCACTCCGAGAGTGTGGTGGGTGCTTTTACGTGCCACTGGCACGAAGGCCAGTCAGGTGGTACTGGCAACAGCCATGCTCAAAATGGTGTATTTTACATGCCACCTGCACGGGAGCTAGTCCAGCGTCACTGGCAACGATCGAAGTATATTAATTTTTCTATCCACTTGTGTTTGATGTGGATCAAAATATTTGGAATGCCATTTTTGAACCTTGAGTAAAGCAAAGACATAAACAGTGGAGATAGACAAATCTGATGAAGTGCTATTACATGGTTGGTAGACCAGGTAATAGCAGCACATAGTGCGATTGTATATGTGTATATATATATATTCTTTCATTCTTTTACTTGTTTCAGTCATCTGACTGCAGCCATGCTGGAGCACCATCTTAAAGAAATCGACTCCAGGACTTATTCTTTGTAACCCTAGTACTTATTCAATCAATCTCTTTCACCTGCTAAATTACAGGGACATAACCACACCAGCATTGGTTGTCACGGGCTTCTTTAAGTTTCTGTCTACCGAATTCACTCACAAGACTTTTGGTTGGCCCGAGGCTATAGTACAGGGTGTTCAAAAAGTCTATCCGCAGTGAATTTTATTTGATCTTGCGTATCACCATGGTGCTACTTCAAGAGTTTTTCGGTGAACGGATTATTTCGAAGAGACTTTGGCCACTAAGATCACCTGATTTAGCACCACCAGACTTTTTGAACACTCCGTAGAAGACACTTGCCCAAGATACCATGCAGTGGGACTCAACCTGGAACCATGTGGTTGGGAAGCAAGCTTCTTACCACACAGCTACGCCTGCACCTATATATATATATACAGGAGTAAGCACATGAAATGTGCACAGAGTAACGGGTTTTTTTTTGTTATGTTTCTGCTGCTTTTAAATAAAGTATATATATATATATACATATGTACATACATACACACACACACAGATAAGTGAAAATGGATGCCTTCAGTGTATGACAAATTTACCATTCAGGTTGAGTCTCAATCACATTAAACTCCTGTCTGACTATGTACCCTACACTTAGAAGTTGCTAGGGTGTGGCACTTTTTCACACAGCTATCCTCATCTATACCAGTGCAATCGTCTCTCTTGCACACCACAACTGATGCTTCTTAGGTCTAACTTTTCTCTCAAGGTAGTTACACTCTGTCGAGTATGCACACTGACATTACACATCCATCGGAGCATACTGGCTTTGTTTCTTGCGAGCTTACGCATGCCCTCAGCAGTCAAGGTTTCACTGCCATGTAGCATGGCTATAGTCTGATGAGCCATCCATAGGGTTAAGCCCTCTATGGATGCAAAACCATTGGCCATTCCATTACTGGACACAGACTTAACTGCATATAAATACATTACTGCTCTATGTTTTAGAGTATGTTTGTTTTGGGGATAAATGATACATTGACGATATATATATATATATATATATATATATATATATATATATATATATAGTCACTGTATCGTTTTTAAACACAGCATGTCCATATTAACACTTCGCACAAGAGTTTTATGACCGAAAAAGAAATGGGCACTAGTTTCATATACAGTAGTAGTAACTGTGAATTTGATGAATTTGAAGGATTTTTCAAAAGACGGAGCAGTAAAATCAAATATGAAAGTGCAACAAATATAACCACATGCTTGATAGAGAATCAGAT
Organism: Octopus bimaculoides; assembly: GCF_046866305.1. Taxonomy (NCBI): domain Eukaryota; kingdom Metazoa; phylum Mollusca; class Cephalopoda; order Octopoda; family Octopodidae; genus Octopus; species Octopus bimaculoides. Next base: position 87,373,114 of record NC_142937.1, on the reverse strand, counting down.
ATATCAGTTACTTATTATTCCAAGATGACTACCACAGTAAATTTAATTTCTTCAATACATTTACATTAAGTTTAATACTTAGATGGCTAATTAAAAACCTATTGTTCTTCACAAATTTTTGGAAGAGAGTGGACCCTGTCACAACCTCTGATTGGTTGAAAGTAATTAACTATTTTTTTTTTTTTTATATATATATATTTTTTCCTGATAGAAATATTCCAGAAATAACTGAGGAAGAAAACCATTAAAAAAAAAAGGTATACAAAATAAATTAAAACAGTATCATGGCTTCTTATTGGCCTGGAGGGTATTTGAACATTCTTTTGCTATGAACATTATCACGGGGATTAGGAAGCTAATTAGGATTATGAAGTAATGGAGTACAAACGAACATTTCAGCAAACAATACACTGCAAGGAAGAAAGCCTGAACAAACTTTTAGAAGTTATATCACTATTTCCATACTCGTTGTGTTCCAAAAACCCCTTTTGCATTTCACTAAATCCACAATTTAGTCTTTAAATTAATCTGAACACATAAGGGTTGTATTTTAGAAATACAGAGAAGGAAAAAGGTCAATTGTATTAGAAAACCATTATTGCCTTTGTTTCCATGTGTGTGCATCTATCTATGTCTGCATGTGTGAATTTATTTCATTTCGTAGTTTTCTTCAAACATTTTGATAAATTCCAGCATTCCTCTCACCCTTTTTTTTGCTTACCTTTATGGTGCACCTATGTTAGATGGGCTAAACTTCAACTGAAAATCTAATAATGTGCACAATTCTTCTATACTGTAATTCTGTTATTACCTAACTGTCTGAATGTTTTGCATTCTTGTCCCATTTTTGTATTTTATATATATACTCTTACTCTTTTACTTGTTTCAGTCATTTGACTGTGGCCATGCTGGAGCACTGCCTTTAGCTGAGCAAATGTACCCCAGGACTTATTCTTTGTAAGCTTAGTACTTATTCTATCGGTCTCTTTTGCCAAACTGCTAAGTTACGGGGACTTAAACACACCAGCATCGGTTGTCAAGCGATGTTGGGGTGGACAAACATACAAACACACATGTATATACATATACATATATACGACGGGCTTCTTTCAGTTTCTGTCTACCAAAACCACTCACAAGGCTTTGGTCGCCTGAGGCTACAGCAGAAGACATTTGCTCAAGGTGCCATGCAATGGGACTGAACCCGGGGCCGTGTGGTTAGTAAGCAAGCTACTTACCACACAGCCACCACACACACATATATATATGGTGTTTAATAACTCACTTTATATGGCTATATAGTTAAACAAAATTTTAATATTTTTATATTTCGCTGCATATGCCTACAATTAGAATAATTTTGAAACAAAAATTCCATGACAGATTAATAAAAGGGCTTCCATTTGTTAAACTATATTCCAAACACCACATTTATATATCAATATAAAAAAAGAAGTTATACATGTTTTATGAAACCAGTCTAAGTTGTCAATTATTTTCGAATTTAATTGGAATACATAGGGAGTGTATTTTAGTTAGAAAGGTTAAAGGTGATGAGGTAGTACTGTTAGTTAATACCATTTAAATGTTTGTATAGCACCAATTTGGCAAAGAACGAGGACAGGATCTCTTTGGTTTAATCGGTAACATGGCCACCTGGCATTGACATATACATGGTTTGAGTTCATGGAAGAGCCTGGTCTCTTATTTCAGTCCTAGCTTGGTGTTCGTATAATTTATATCTATCTATCTATTTACACAATATATGTATGTATATATGTATGAGTGTTTGTATATGTATGTATGTATGTATATCTAAAACCTTGGTAGATACAGTTATGGCTGTAAGAGCAGGCATAGCTGTATAGTAAGAAGTTTGCTTCCCAACAACACGGTCCCAAGTTCAGTCCCACTGCAGGACACTTTGTTTTCTACTACATATTACCATTGCTTGACAACCGATGTTGGTATGTTTACATCCCCATACCTTAGTGGTTCAGCAAAAGAGACTGATAGAATAAGTACTAGGCTTACAAAGAATAAGTTCTGGGGGTCGATTTGTTCAACTGAAGGCGGTGCTCCAGCATGGCCGCAGTCAAATGACTAAAACAAATAAAAGAACATGTCTCAAGCTCCATCCATTATCATATCTCTTTTCTTTTTTTCTCTCAGACAGTTTCTTTGGCGCAGTCCTTCCTTCCTTTATAAAACAGTATGGTTTGAAAGAGATTTGCTGCATTATTTCTGGTAGGTTGAGTGGCTGCACAGAGGATCCCTCGCTGACTTATGTGTATGTATGTCATTGATGCTGTTACAGTTAATCTCCAAGTAAGCCCAGATTTAGCAGATCAAAGACCAAAGGCATTCCAGGTGTGACCATCTAGTTTAATTTTTCAGGCATGTGAAGCTAGAATTACATTATCCAAGATGTCCTTCCTTTTCCACTTTTTTTGTGTGTGTGTGATTTGAGGGAGATTTGGTTGCCATTTAAAAAAGCACTTTATACAAATAGATTTTTTTTATCTGTTTAGTCAAAGCTAAAGCTTTATTCTACCACATCTAATTCTTCAGATACTTTCAAAGCAGCTATGTATAAGTATATGTGTGTGCATGCACATACACACATACATGGCGTAGACAGTCATGCACATAAATATCCTTCTAGAGTACATCACCTTCCACACACACACACATGCACAATATGGCTACATTATCTATAATACTTAAATCATATTTCATTCATAACATCCACAGCAACAAAGTAAGCAAGCCTTCACTACAGATCTAGGATTACATGCAATAACAACGATAGCACAGAGATAACGCAATCCCAGTTAACCACACCTATAATCTACGCTCTGCTAACATGCTCCGATCAAGATTTTGATAAGGATAAGAGAGCCAGTATAGCTGTAACTAAAAGTATAAATAAATAAGTAAATCATTTCTGGAACAATCCAGTGAGTTCTGTTGCTGCCTGAGAAGAAAAAAAAATATCTGATGTTGTAGCAGGAATGAGAATAATACAAAAATATTTTTTGCCTTGGACAAGGGTATCATGATAATACGAAACCAACAAATAAACAGTAACATCTGAGGAAATTTGGTACAAAGTTTAGCCGTGTGGTTTTGGGTTCAGTCCTGCTGTATGGCACATTAGGCAAGTATCTTCTACTGTAGTCTTCAGTTGATGGTTAAAGCCTTGTGAGTGAAATTTGGATGATAGAGATTGTGTGAAAGCCACCCAGAATGATTGTTTTTTTGCTTTTTAAACTCTGCCAAATCAGATTGGGGCCTGGTGTAGCCATCTGGTTCACCAGTCCTCAGTCAAATTGTCCAACCCATGCTAGCATGGAAAGCGGATGTTAAACGATGATGATGATGATGATGACTTAATCTGTCACATTGTTTAATGCCACCATCTATTTCAATGGGTGTCTTTAGCAGAGATCATTCTGTTGCAAACATCCGAGCCAAGTCTTCATTCATAGTAAAACCTTCTCCTTTCTTGCCACCAGTCTTCAAGATCCTAAACAGTACCACATGAGCCCTGTGTCCTCCTTTTGATAAAGTCATTTAAAGAAACCAAAATCAATAATGATGGTTTATCAAACAATTCAACAAAGATTGGGAAGTGTTGCCTGTTGTTTAAGCTCCAACTTAACTAAGCTGATCAATGGTCAAGTTCTACCCAAGACCAAACCATTTTTTTGCTCTGATATAGTATATCTAGAACTACATTATCCAATGTGTTCGTCCTGACAAAAGGGTAATGAGATTTGAGGAAAATTTGACTGCTATTTCTTGCAGATTAGGTGTCCATGTTGAGGCTCTCATTAACAAAGATTGGGAAGTGTTGTCAGTTGTTTAGCTCCAGGTCAGCTTAACTCAGCTGATCTACCAAGTATATCTAGGAATACATTACCGAACGTGTTCATCTTGACAAAAGGGTAATGTGATTTGAGGGAGATTCGACTGCTATTTCTTGCAGGTTGGGTGACCATGCTGAGGCTCTCGTTAACTTCTTGACTGGAAGTGTGTGCTGTTGTGACAAGGGGTTGTAAAAACAGAACAAAAAAAAACACAAAAAAACTACTACATATAAATTCTCTTCAAAAACCAGCCTGCTACCCCCTCTCCCAAAGAAAATGGACTGAGTTTGCAATAGAGACAAAGGAAACATCCTGTCCCAGCAGGGTGAAAAAATTCCCTCTCCACCAATCAACACCTTAACAAATTTTTCCACCACACCCAACACCATCTCACTACTATTACATCATTCTTCAGGTCTCTGATTTATTTAAACTATCAGGGATGGATAAGGCCATGCTACAACACCTGTTTTTTTTTTTTAACTATTTTGTCAGTTTTTTGTTTTTGTTTTTGGGTGGGGGACTGTTTGTTAACTGTTAAGAAATGTTTATAAAGAACTATTTGTATGTTGGGTGTTTTTGGTGTTTTACAAGGGCCATGGTTGACAAAGAATGACATTCCAGAGGTAGGGGAGGAGGGTTCCATTCTGGAGAAAGAATGGGAAAATTATGAGGTGGTGGAAGAGGTGGGGGAGACGAAACAAAGTATTTAGTACCGAAGAGAAACTGTCTTGTGTTGCGTAAAATACCAATCTGCAGCCATAGTAGTGTTGCTGTGGGTGGGGGATCAATTTCCACCCAAGGGGGTGGGGGTCATACACACACCCACCCATGCAAGAAATTGAACATTATCTTTAACCTCCTCTCCTTGCCCCACTGCCTCACCATTGCAACAGAAAACTAACAAAGATGGCAGAGGGGGGTGAGGGGGGGGGCAGAAGAGGGAAGGAGAAAATGGGATAGAAGATCTCCTTGGAACTTTAATAACCTTACCATTACAAGAGGTTGAAGTCCAGAGGAGGAGAAGAGGTGGAAGGGTCCCATCTACTCATTATCCCCACACTATCTTGAATTCTATTACATCAAGCTATTTCTGTTCTAGAACATTCACACACACACACACACACACACACACATACACAAAATATCCCAGATAAGACTTCTAATGGAACATGGGTGGTGGTGGTGGTGGTGGTGAGGGAGAGAACATCCCCACCCTGTCCATGCCATGGTGAAAGAGAATGTTGTTTAATCTGTCGCTGCGCTGCTTCACGTACCACCCTTCCATCCATCAACTTCTTCCACCGTGCTTCGCACCCCCACCCCCACTCCATGCCGGCGACCCACCTCCCCCGACCCGACCCAACCCAACCCCCCCACCCCTACCTCTATACCTCATCATGTCGACCATTTAATGGTGAACTTGATACATGTGAAGCTGAAACTAGCAGAGAGTTTAGCTAATTGTGCCTAGCCAGGAACAAAAAAAAAAAAAAGACAAAAAAATTGACACAAAGTTTTAGGCATTTAGAAGTATATGTGAGTGTGTGTGCGTATATGTGTGTGTGTGAGAGAGAGAGACCATGTGTGCAACAGGCTATTTGTATATACTTAGGTGAATGCCTATATATAATGGGATATCAGTGAAATAGCCTCTGTGTTGGGTGTGTGTGTTTATATACACACACACACACAGAGGAAAAGAGAGAGACACAGAGAGAAAGAAAGAGGAAAAGAAAGAGTTATATATATATGTATATTTTTTTTTTATTATTCTAATACAAGAATGTTGTTGACTGACTTTGTAGCTTCGGCCAGCCAAGCTACCATCGGACTGCACTGCATTAGAGTTAGTCTAGCATTCATATAGTCTCTGATGAGTTAAATAAAGTCTAAAAATACCAAAAGCAACAAAAATACTGTCACACCTTGAGTGTGCTTAACAAAAAAGAAATACCTACAGGTTTGTTTACGAAGTTCTAAATGCTTGAATAAATCTGAAGCAATAATGTAATCCCAAATTTAATCAATTAAAATTTTATCCAAAACACCTTTCCATAACAAGCAACCACAACAACTTAGTCCGACAATGGTTTGGCTGGCTGAAACTTTGAAGTCACTGTCAACAACATTCTTGTATAGAAATAATAAATTTGTACTCTACATAAGTATAGAGTAACCCACCAAACTGAACTGAATTTGTTTTTATTAAAACTTAATATAAAAACATTAATATATACATATATATATATATATATATACGAATACCCCATGTATGTATATTTGAACCCAGAACATAATATATACTTATATATATATATATAAAAATATACACATGTGTGCGTATGTACATACATATAAAAGCACCCACTACACTCTCGGAGTGGTCGGCGTTAGGAAGGGCATCCAGCTGTAGAAACTCTGCCAAATCAGATTGGAGCCTGGTGCAGCCATCTGGTTCACCAGTCTTCAGTCAAATTGTCCAACCCATGCTAGCATGGAAAGCGAACGTTAAACGACGACGACGACGATGATGATATATTTTTATACACACACACACACAATCACTTTCTTGAAAAATGGATAAGGGTCAGTGACACACTATGCTAATTTAGTCAATTTTGTCAAGCTCCCTTTTCAGTTTGTAAGAGAGAAATTAAAATGTAATAAAATGTTTTAAAAGAAATTTAAAGTACCTCTGTGATAACTGTAAACCTAGTTCTGGGCCACCCTGTATATATATATAACTAAACACACACACATATATACAAAAAGAAAAACAACAACATTCAAACACATGTACAAACAAAATAAATATGCATGTATGAATGTACATGGAAATGTGCATACATGTGAGAAATGTATAACATAGTTTCATTAGTACCAATGTAATATCTCCCACACTGTACACAAATAGAAGTTACATCACTGATAACTATGAAAGAGGAGATCCCTATAACAAATATGTGACAGATATCATTCATGGGATATCCAATTGTTATAAAATAGTAAAGTACATATTTCACATGATGACCACATGAACATGAAATCAGTAACCATTGGTTAATATTGTATGGGGACACAGAGAGGACAGTGGTGGGGCTGTAGTTTCAGAGTGTCGTAATTCTGGAAATTCCCCACTCCCTCCCCACCCCACTGCCAATGATTTTTTTTTTCTGAAACTGCTCAAGAAAAACATTAACCAAGTCAACTGGAGCAATCTTGGAGGCGGGTGGAGATTTGAAGGGCATGGACTCAACCTGTTTTGCTGACCAATACAATATAAAAGAAAGGAAACATAATCAGGTAAAAAAACAAAAGAACAACAAAAAATGAGGTGAGGATACAACCCCAGGTTTTGTGTGTGAATGTGTGTATATGAGGAGGACACACTGTAGCAGATTATGTGTGTGTATGGATGGATGGATGTGTGAAGTGGGAAGACTGCTACAGATTATGTGAGCATTTTTGGGGATAGACATAAAGTACATACTTCCATATTGTGAGCGTGTGAGAAAGAGAGAGAGAGAGAGAGACAGACAGACAGAAAGAGAGAAAGTGTGTGTGTGTGGTTGATATATTGGTAGCATCCATGAGCATGTACGAGTGCATTATGCTGCAAGTGCACTTCCAGTTTCTGTATGTGTATGGGTGTGTGTGTATGTGTGCAAGCATGCGCATGCAAATGGACAAAGGCCAAAACTTACCGTCCATGCAAGGTTCAAACTGAACGTCGGTCAGATCAATCCGGAAGAACCATTTACCAGGTGTACCAATATTGCTGCTCTGTGAGATATTGAGGGCAGATCGGGTTCCTTCGATCTGGTAATGTGCAGCACCGTTTCCTGCATCAAGTCCAGCCTGAAAGAATTAACAAGACTTCTGGTAAGACGTTTGCTCCCCTTGGTGTTGCAATATTAATTTTCTCAGAAACCATTAATTTCTGCGGAACACAAGTAAAATCTGGTATACATAAGTGTGTGTGTGTGTATACATTACAGTTAAGTAACTCTACCATTAAATACCATTCCATGGTTTCATATCATTTTCAATATAGAAAAGTGTTAATCCAAGTGGCTATGGCCATGTACAGATATGTGTGCATCTGGTTGTATATATACATAAGAAAAACAATACTTTATACATACATACACTTATATATAAGTTAGGATGAAAGTTGAAATGTATTTCTATACTTCAGGACCTCTTTTATGTTTATATCAAGTCTCCATTTACTCCCCTCCCCTTATCTTCATTACTTTCTCATTTGGTAGGTAGGTAGATGAATTTTGGATCCATCTTAACACTGTGCCTCCTTGTTATTGCATTATCTCCCTCCCATTACATTGGATCTGCCCTATTCTATTCTAACTCACCATTTGTATTTCTATTGCTAACCATCATTCGGTTTGTCTGTCTCCATTACTCCCTTCTCTGACAATCATTACTGACATGTCACTCTTACCATTACCCATCTTTATTACTTCCATCACTGTCTCTGTCACACATTGATATCCACTACTCTCACAGTTTCCTTACTCTTTCTTCCTTCCTATCAGACCATTCAGGCTTTCTATTCAACCTCCTTGTCAACAACCAACATGTTGCTGTCTATCAATGGTTCTCCCCCACTATTTCGTACCATACTGGTTCTCCTCTCTAACTCTCCTCAATCAATCCCTCGCCCTAGTTCTCTATTTCCCATTACTCTCTATTCTATTCCCTTGGTTACGTTGGCTTAAGTGAATGGAGACAATATAGATTAAAGAGTATTCTTTAGCTTTGTCTAGGACAAGGCAACACCTCTAGGGTTAGTGCTACAATAAAATGTACCCAGTGGTTGTGTATAGATTAGGGGTTGAAGTAGATGTAGTAGTGGAACTGATGCAGTTCCTCAATAAAATTGCTATATCATAATTCTATACATTTACAGCCTGATAAGCCTTCCTTGACGAAACTCAAAGTGAAAGTGACTCTTACAAAAGAAATAAATATTTGATGCTACATAATTTAATTAATATTTGTTGTTCTTAAGTCATTTAGGAAACATTATTAATATCTACATTTAATGTGTGTATGAAAATCTACAAATACGATGATATGAAATGAAAATGAATCCAAACAAATAAATAGGAACAAAATTAAAGAAATCCTTAAAGAATAAAACCTTAGCTGTTCCAGAAAATATAAAGAGAAGATAAACTGAATTAAGGATGTAAAAATCCTACTGTTTTCCAATCTTCCTTACAGCATGACAAAGAATATATAGATTTACTTTTAAATATTAATCAACTGATTGAAACAATTGGCAACTAATTCCTTGTATTGTATACTTTGTGTTAGTTGAGACAAAAGAGGAACCAAGAAATTGGATATTATCCTTGAATATCTTAATGGCAGTTAAGCCTTAAGAGAACAGATGTACTAACAATCTATCAAAACCCAGATACAAAGGAAGAAATGGGGCTGGCTGGGACGCAATCTATGGAATTTCGTTTCCAGTATTACAAGGCAAGCCCTCTGACAAAAACCCCAAGGAAGATATGAGCATGGCAGACCAACAACATGGACAAGGTCCACAGAAACTGAAGCACTGATAGGCAGCTACACGAGGGGACAATTGCAATCCATTGCCAATGATCAAGATAGATGGAGATTCCTTGTTAGTGTCTTATGCTCCACGTGGAGTTAAAGGATTAAAAAAAAAAAAGAAAAGGAGACATAAAATGGTTGTTTCTGATGTGGAAATTCACAACTCCTAGTGCTAGGAGTGCTTTAGGTCATGTCAGCTCAGTGTGACTAAGGTCCAAATTTGTCCTTCAGTGGGTTGGGTGATGCTTACTGGGAACATGTTAGGGACAAGGAAGATTTGGAAGGGTAGATTAATCTTCACTGAATAAAATCTGTGTTTCATTGTTTTGGTGGATTGAGACATTGTAAGCTTGACATGGAGAAGTTTGTTTATTAAGGGTCATCTCCAGTTTACTAATTTAGATGAAGAAGAGGACAACAATAATGATGGTAATGTTTGTGGTATTGTTGTTGCTGTTGTTATTCTTGTTAGCTCTATTTGATAGATCAGAGGAACAAAAGGAATGGTGGTAAAAGAAACAATATATTCATAAGCTAATGGTTGTAGAGTTGCTGTTGTTTCGCTCTGATCCAGCAAAACAAGTGACAAAAGTTGTTCCTGCTGTGACTATCCCATTTTCTTTTCAGGCAAAATGCATTTAAGACTACTTATCCAGGTGTCCATATTTTTTTTCCCAGCAGGTAGAGTGTGATTTTGAGGGAGATCTGGCTATTACCTTGAGTAAACTGAGCAACCACATAGAGGTTCATTCACTATAGTATGTTGTCCATCCTTTGGCTGGCCTTTTATGGTAACCAGTCTAGGTGGATTTTGTGTTTGTGTGAGAGTAACCGTCCTGAAATAAGTTACAACTGAAGTTTTAAGAGGGTTAGTCAGGACTGAAGATTTTAACCCTCTGGAATAGGAAGTCAAGCCTTTACAATTCAGTCTGTTGGTCTGCTGCTAAGTTACAGGGACATAAACACACACATATATATGTAAATATATATGATGATCTTCTTAAAGCGGATCAGACAGATTTCCATCTACCAAATCCACTTGTAAGGTTTTGGCTGACCCAAGGACAATAGAAAACACGTGCCCAAGGTGCCACGCAGTGGGAAGCAAACTTCTTACCACATAACCATGTTTACCCCTATATGTACATACACACACACACACACACACACACACACATATATATATATATATATATATATATATATATACACACACACACACACACATGCATACATATACATACATAAACACAAAATTATTTTACACAGTTCATAGAATGACCGACTAACTAACCTCTTCTGTGCAGGAGGTGTCAAACAGGTTTGGAACCTGCTTTTTTTTTTGTGTGTGTGTACTGACCTACAAAGGTTACGTGTACGTACACACATACACACGCATCCATCCAAGTACACAGATAGATACTCAAACACACAAGCATACATATAATACACTAATGAATATAAACACACAACCCCCTCCCCTCTGCCAATGTAAAAACACATATACAAATGCAGGAAGATTAACAAAACTGTATATATATTACTGATAACAGATTATTTGTGGCTGGCTCCACATATACACACTATTATACAATAATGGTTGTCGTAACCTTCTTACCATCACCAATACCATATTTGGATATGACCTACTACAGCAGAATATTTTCTAGAACAATGCTAAAAAAAAAAAAAGACTATGACATCACAATACCCCATGGTGGGAGATAATGGTAGATGGAGAGAGTTCTATGCAGTTGCCAATTAAATGCTAGCTAACCCCCCTGCTGTCTTTAATTTGGAGAGGGTTAGCTTCTATGTAATAACTTGACCAACTCAATGTAACAAGCAGGTCTCCCAAGGGATCATCTAAACAAGCGTGTGTGTGTGTGTGTGTGTGCGTGCGTGCTTCTGTGTAATTGCCTCACAAGCACCATGTTGCAACAAAATATCTTTCAATAAATTCTCTTGAGTCTATAGTCAGGAGAGTGAGGGAGAGATCGAGGGAAACAGAGAGAGAGAGAGGGGAGAATGAGAGGAAGAAAGAGTGAGACAGAGTATGTGTGTGAGAGAGAGAGAGAGTGAGAGAGTTATGTAGTTATTTGATCAGTTCTATGCTAATGTTAACTGCGAAATCACTCAACAGAGTCCTTTAAAATAAAAACCATATCTATATACACAAATGTGCAATGGTGTCTGTCTGCCTGTATGTGTTTGGGGTTACTCTAACTCCTCCCACACCGTCCAAATGATTTTAATAATTTTTGGCACATAGGTAGATCACATGCCCTGCAGTTCAAATAAGGCTGGGATTTTTCGAAAACTCGATAATGCTCAGTTGGCATCGATTTTTGTGAGCTTAATCGGGTGTTTGAATGGAAATTCCCATAACAATGTTATTTTTCCTGCAGCTTTTGTATTTTTTTTGTCCAATTTTGATGAAAATCGATGAGTGAGTTGATGTCAGTGTATGGCTGCACCATTGAACACATTGTCATCGGCTGCAAAAACTCCGCTCCGTCAACAAAACTCTGTTGCCTGCTCTGACCATTTTTCCTCCGCCTACCACACATCTACTCATCCTGCAACAGCTGTTAAGTTAAGTGGACATAAACATACCAACACCGGTTGTCAAGTGGTAATGGGGGAGAAGAAACACAAACAGAAAGACACACACATGTGCTGTCAGCGATTTCTTTTCCTTCTTTGGACATATCCCTTCCTCCTTTCCGACGAAGAGCTATGCTCGAAACATCAAACTCTTAACAATACACACACATATATATACATACATATATATATATATATATATATACACAGAGACACAGACACACATACCATGGGCTGCTTTCAGTTTTTACCAATGAAATCCACTTACAAGGCTTGGGTCAGCCTGAGGCTAAAGTAAAGGACATTTGCCCATGGAACCCTATTGTTGGGAAGCAAACTTCTTACTGCATGGCCACACTTGCATATGTTGATAGTTTTATCCGGCTCCCTTAGACTTTGAGAAATAAAGAGACAAAATAGGTAAGGGGTTATGAACGGTGGTGAATGGGAAACCCCTAGCAGTGAATAGCAGTGGGGGAGGGAGGGCAGGGGGCAGCAACAGATCTTCATCGGCAGACATGACATTCTCTACCGTGTGCTATGGCGTAGGGTGATACGGTTTAATCTTCAAACTGAAATACGTGCAAGTCATACATGGGTTCCATACATATACGTATCCTTACAAAGCCCCTAACACATACACTCTGCTCTTTCACTACACACATGCTTCATGATAGTCAGACATGTACGAAAACCCTCTTTTTCCCAATGCACATGTAATCTCTCTTCCCTATATGCACATCCTGTCTCTCTTTTTCCATAAAACAAATGCACACACATATATACACACATACATGCTTTTCTTTCTCAAGTTTCCAACACATGCACATATATACTTTATATAACAGACACACACATGTAGATACATTCTTTTCACAATACACATACTTTCTCTTCTTTCATAAAACAATTGCACTCACACACACACACACACACACATGCAGTATCACTCATATTTTCTTTCCATGTACATGCAAAGATACATTTTTTCCCCAAAACACACATTGAAAATACTTGAATTCCACATAACAGCACATCATCATCATCACCACTACCAAACATATCAAACCTTCCAACATAGGTAAAGTCCATTGTTCAGAGGATATTCCGTTATAACAAAGGTAAATTCCACTGCTTTCCAGGTAAATCCAGTTTTTACACACGTGTCAAGTGCTTCATTATTATCATTAACATAAGGGGTCACAAATCCTTGATTTTACGAAGAGTAGCGGTAGGAGTAGCTTTAGCAGAAGTGTATCCAGCATTAATAACAGACAAGTCCATTCATTTTAGAGGGAGGAAATCCATGGTTTGTAAAAGTTCAAAACTATAACACTGCACAGCCGAGCAAGCCCATTATATAGGCAAGTCCATTGTAGTTACGTAGGCAAATAAATCCATCATTGATGGAAGTCAGTCTGGACAGATCCATTTTCCTTTTTAAAGAAGTGAAAAAAAAAATCCATTTTGATTTCAAATTTTGACACAAGGCCAGCAATAACAGTAAATCCATAATGCTTAAATCTTGCACCTGTGTGCTTATGCACACATTAGTATGCATTTACAAACTTTGATAAAGTGGTGTTATTTTCCAATGTATTTTTTTTTTGTTATGTTATTGCATGAATATATGGTATTTCTTTGTTTAATAAAGTTTCCATTTCATATCATGTTGTTTTTGTATTTAGTTCATCAACACATGTGTTGAAACAGAATTTGTTGTATCTTGGGAGGGTCATTATGCCAATAAATACACACACATTGGTTCTATTTCACTTCTTTTATTGTTATTAGTCAACTTGTTAGCCATTTAATCAGTTAACCAATCGACTGTTAGATTAATTGTTCAGTCAATCAACCAATCAGCTAACACTCTCGAGGATGTGATTGGCAATGAAAGGATTTTGAAAAAAAAACCTGATTGATTGACTAACTGAATGATTAATCAAAAAATCGATTAGTCAACCCTTTTGTTACTATACTTTTGTTGAGATGCTCTGTGTTTCTTTCAATTAATTTTAAATATAACAAATTTAGTAAAATAACTTCATTATCATTAAGCTAGTGATAAGAACATAAAATTGTGACTGAGGTTTGATGGAAGATTTTAATTCAGAACTTTTGAAAACAAAACATTTGTACTACAGAGCCACGGGCAGTTTCAGGCTGGTTGGCATCAAAAGGGTTAATTGGTTAGCCAAATGACTAATAATAAGAACAGAAGTGAAATACAACCAATGCATGTGTATTTAATTACTTACATAGTGACCATCCTGAGACACAACAAAACATGTTGGTATTATTTCCAAAGAAAATATTCTCCAATATAATCTTCCATTGTGCACTTCTATCATTTTCCAACATGGTGTTGGAACAGTTTTGATATTTTCCAAAGTTGGACAGTGGAAGGAGGGCAGGACAGACACAGAGAGAGACAAACAAAACATATCTTGCAATTTTTATTATATCATTTTAGTGTTTGACTTCATCTTCCACCATTCTACCATTACATGAAATAATTACCAGCATATTCTTGGTAGGAATCACTCAATGATATCCTTTCTTTGAGCATTTATGACCTTGTTCTAAGGTAAGAAAACATTATATTGCCATCATAATCATACCATTAGCAGATATGGACCTTAGTAGAATACCAAACTTTATGTTTATTCTTCTATTTGTTTCAGTTATTTGACTGTGGCCATGCTGGAGCACTGCCTTAACTTGTAAACAAACAATCTACACCATGGTCAATTTTTAGTTTTGAAACTTACCTTTCATCATGACACTTTATATATTTTACCCGTTGCTTTTTTTTTTTTTGCCATCACTATTTTCCTCCATCTCTGTTTCATTTTTGGTTCTTTTAGTTTAAGAGGAAAATGGCACATTTTTAATCAACAATTTACCCTGACCCTTGATTAAAATAACTTGTATCTTCCCTACTTTTTGCGCTTTTTTCATTTCAATTTGATAATAAAAACAGTTTAAAAATCAAAAAGACAAAAGAGAAAATAAACAGTTTTGTTAATAATCTGTAATATAGATTTGTATGTGTGGTATTGTAGTGAATATTATTATTATTATTATTATTAATGGTGAGAGTGCCATTGGTGATTACAGTAATGATGGCGGCGTGAGGATATTAGTAATAGTATGATGTGATGTAAAGCAAAAAATTGAATTCAAACCATTTGATTTGATTTTGCTAAAAAAAAGTTACCACTAACATCGTTGTTTTGACTATTAGTAACAACAACAATAATAATAATGATAATAATAATAATAATAATAATAATAATAATAATAATAATAATAATAATAATAATAATAATAGTTCTGAAAGAAAAAGAGAGATGGAAAAGAAAAAAAAAAACAATGATGAAAATATGAGGCTTGAAACTGAATCCTTCTCCTCCAAATGTGGAATGTACAATCATAGAGCAAAGCGTTACCAAATAGTTTCTACTATACAACCACCAAAGAATTCAATAACTATTTGAAGATGATACCATGCCTAAATAACAATTGAACAACCACAACAGAATTTGGAGTCCTGCTAGAAAGAAAATGATTACATCCTCAGAAAACACCTTTTAGTTTGACCACTGACCAATTAAAGCCTAGTTTAAACCAAAAATGTTTAAGACTTGCCATCCAGAAAACATGTAGAAATGAACTACAAGAAAAACCCTGATTACAGCAAAACAAAACAAAAAAAAAAAGAAGCAGAACTGAATGTTTAAGATGTCTGAAATCAAGATACAAAGACGACCCAACAACAATAGAAAAGTTAAAACAAGAGAAACAAGCTAAAGCACACACTAACAGGAGATGTGAAAAATAACTTGTTTTTTGAATGACTAAAACAAGTGAAACTGGGTGAAGTACTGTGGTGCCAACTCGGCCATACTAACAATAGTAAGGACTAGAAAGATGATGATGATGATGATGATGATAAAGACGATAACGTTGGTGATACTAAATAGTCAACAACGCACAATATAATTGCAATATGATCGCTGAAAGAAAACACCAAATCATTTTAGCTGGTTTATTATTACCATTATTATTATTATACAACATATATCAACAATAAAAAAAAAAGTATTTGTATTTTGGAAATGATCAAAAAGATAAAGAAGAAAAGGGCAGGTCTAGGGAAATGTGGAAGGGAGATGGGGCTAGGTCTTGGGAAAGGGGGCAATCAATTAAAACAATTAAAAAAATACATAAATATATTAAAAAATACATAAATCTTGCTTCTGGTTTGATTTTTTTTTTGTTGTAAGCATGTACTTGCTTTAATATGATGATGATGGTGATGACAATCGCATAGTGATGGTGATTATGGTGATGATGGTGGCAGTGACAGTGGTGACAAATCAAAAAAAAAAAAAAGGTCTGTGTCTGGCAATGGTGGAATTGATGGTTCTGTTTATTGGAAACATTTCAAATTTCAAATACACCAGAGTAAGGTGATGATATATATACATACATGAGTATGCGTGTGTGTGTGTGTGTGTGTGTGTGTGTATGTATGTATGTATCTAAGGGTGAGGAAAAAAAAAGAATTATCAATAGTACATATGCATATTAACAACAATAACAATAAAACCTTCCCACAAAACAGATGCCCCCAACATTTTCTAAACTATTTTAAAAACAAACAACAAGTATAATACACACACACACACATATTTTTACAATATATATGAAATAAACTGTAGCAGTACTACAACTACACGGAACAAGAACACAAAGAAAAAAAACATCAACAACTACAACACAATGATGATCATAAGGTCCAGATGGACTATATGTAATCTGAACCTTTCCCCCCTTGTTTTATTTATTTTTTTATGGAATCCCACGTTTTAGGCTATGGAGATTCCGATTCTGAAAAAAGATTTTCAAAAATCTCAATTTCAAAATTTCGATTTCCCCCCCCCGGTTTTTATATAGATCCACAGGGTAAACCTAACCCTAACTCAAACCCTAACCCTAACCGTAACCCTAACCGTAACCCTGACCCTAACCCTGACCCTAACCCTAACCCTAAACCTAACACTAGTTTTGTGAGATTTGGCTGTTATTTCTAGCATGTAAATAGCCTGCTTGGTGGGGTGGGGGTGGGGGGTTGAAATTTTTCGAAATTATTTTTTCAGAATCGGAATCTCCATAGCCTAAAACGTGGGATTCCGTAAAAAAAAAATTAATAAATAAGGGGGGGGGGAAAGGTTCAGATTACATATAGTCCATCTCTACCGATAATAATAATAATAACAATAATAATAATAATAATAATAATAATAATAAAGATAGCAAGATATATAACCCTGCAGAGTAAGTAATTTGTTTACTCTCCACAGTGAGGCTGAAATTGTACATGTATTAAAAAAGTATAGGTATATCTTACACTATGAAATGCATTATGAATTTATACATACACACACGTGTGTATGTGTGTGTGTGTGTGTCTGTGTATATTGCATATGTATGTGGTGTGTGTGTATATATATTTTATATATGTATACATATATATATATATATATATATATATATATATATACACACACACACACACAAAACAAATAAACAGGATTATCAAATCAATTTAAAAAAAAAATATGTTCGAACATGTTACAGCAAAAAAAACACACAAAAAAACTATTATAACAATAATAAAAAACAAAAAAAAAAAACAAATAAAATGCCTGGCAAAAATATGGGCCAACAAGTATTTTGGGTAAGAAACAGGAAACAGACCATCTTATAAACTAATGCATAAGCAAACATGCAGTGATAGCAGATTTAGTATAGTTACCATTGCAGCATCTGAAATCTAGAAGCAGATAGTTTTGCATAAACACATTTTTGATTTTAAGATTGTTGTTGGTTTTCTTTAGTTCGGATGTTTGGTATTTGGTGGTGGTGGGACAGTGGTGTTGTTGTTGTTGGTGGTGGAGGTAGCAGTAATGATGTGTGTGCATGCGTAGACATGCACATGTTTTGATTTATGTGTGGGGTGCGTAAATGCTTCACAGATATGCATGTCAATGCATGTGAATTTGACGGTCTATGTATTATTGAGTGTGTGTGTGTATTTCAGCAGATGTGGCCAAGTGGTTAAGAAATTCGCTTCATAACCAAGAGGTCCTGGATTCAATCCCACTTTGTGGCATCTTGGGCAAGTTCCTTTTCCTATAGCCTCAAGTCAACCCGTTCCTTGTGAAAGAAGCCAGGTAGACAGAAACTGCAAAGGACATAGGATGGATTTGATATACCAGCCATTCAAAGAGCCTAACTTATCAAACACTGCTGTCATGAGCTGGTTTTGTCTGACAATTATGTTAAGGATATAAGTGACTGTGGTATACTCAGCCACCTACATACTCATTGTGGATGCCAGTGGAGATTCATTAAAATTAATTAAAGTGTTTTACCATTGGGGTGCAAATCAGTGAAAATAAACAAACATATATAGATGTTTGCATTGGAATTTTTAACATGCATTCACACATAATTGTGTGTGTGTGTGTGTGTGTGAGCATATGTGTATGTGTGTGTATTACTGTGCATATGTGTTAATGATGTGTGTGTGTGTGTGTGTAAGATGTCAGTGAGAAATGTCAGGTAAGTGATGAAGAGGATGTTCCAAACAACATTACATCATAATAAACTAGGATACCGTCTTATAAAAAATACATTTCATATTCAAATAACATCTCGAACGTATATAAACAAGAACAAGGTGTACATGTTTGTATGTACATATACACATACACACAGTATACTGAAAACATGAAATAAATACACAAGGTAAAATATATTAGTAGTACATCCTATATATATACATTCCAGACAGGTACATATGCATATAGACATAGATGTATATAAATATGCAGACATACACACATGTACTAAGGGGTATTGAAAACTACAGGGTGTCCACAAAGTCTGGCTACATGGAGTAAATGAAATCATAACATAAACAATTAAATATAAGAAATAATAATTTCTTAAAGTATGTGTTAATCCCCATGTACCCAGACTTCGTGGACACCCTGTATATATACATATATATATAATGTATTTGAGAGTGAGAGAGAAAGTGTGTGTGTGTGTGTGTGCATATATATATAAATGAGCATTCATATTAGAAGTTTGATATAATGGGTACAGAAACAGGCTATGTTAAATAATAATAACAATAATAATAATAGTAATAAGATAAACAAACAGTGAATAAATTGAATATTTACAATTGCAAAGAAACAGAGGGCTTTTGGATTAAAAACCAAAAATACAATTACTACTGTTGAGAAAAAAATGGCATCTTGAAATCCAATATGAATTAATTAATTAATATTTACTGATGAATTTCGTTAAGAAAATTTGATTATGAATGAACTTGTATAAATATAAATATGGATTGTGTTTGAAATAAAATATTTTAAGACAGTGTTTCTTCATGTAAGGGGCTTTGACAAAGATCTCTATGGATGTTATATAAATATCTATATCCACACACACACACACACACACAGAGTAGTATCTGGAATACTGATATATAAAATACTGCTCAGAGAAGTGCTGAATAACACTAAAAATTGGGACACTTTCCGGTTTGTGGTTTAAATATGTGTTTCCAACCGTAGACAGAATCAATGCTGACTTATGTCCAAACCATCTTCAGTGGGGGACAAAAACGAATTGGAGTAAATGATGTAATGGGTTTTGCTTTTACTTATTGTATGAGATAAAAAAAATAAAGTAAAATAAAATAAAAAGCTATGACAGAAGCTGGAATACTGAGAACTTTGCAACAACTTCTCTTTTAGATTACAAGAGCTTCACAGAAGAATTTGAATGATTAAAGCTGAAAGCAAAAAGTCAACAGACAAAATGTGAGTATTGAGATATTTGTTGTTTTGTTGGCACTCCGTCGCTTACGACGTCGAGGGTTCCAGTTGATCCAATCAACGGAATAGCCTGCTCATGAAATTAACGTGCAAGTGGCTGAGAACTCCACAGACACGTGTACCCTTAACGTAGTTCTCGGGGAGATTCAGCGTGACACAGTGTGACAAGGCTGACCCTTTGAATTACAGGCACAACAGAAACAGGAAGAAAGAGAGAGAGAAAGTTGTGGTGAAAGAGTACAGCAGGGTTCGCCACCATCCCCTGCCGGAACCTCGTGGAGCTTTAGGTATTTTCGCTCAATAAACACTCACAACGCCCGGTCTGGGAATCGAAACCGCGAGTTGGCTGCCCTAACCACTGGGCCATTGCGCCTCCACATTGAGATATTATTTAATGGTTAAATAAAAAAAAAAAAATTGAGATATTATCTAATGGTTAAATAAAAATCTCTAGGTCAGGGCCAAGTACTTCATTGTGTAAAGGGCATCATTAAAATAAAACTATGAATTTTATAAGTGTGTAAGTAATAAACAAAACTTAAAATATATATATTAGGTGACGAAGATGTTGATACATGTAAGAAGATCTCAATTTTTAGTGTTTTTTTTAGATTTCTGTTGGTGATATTTTATTAATCAATATTCCAGATAAATTCATATTTTTCACACTTGTGATGGGGGTCTTGTAGAAGAAGTACCAAATGGGAATAAGGACCGGGCTGAATAGGGCTGAAGGGAAACCAAAGACAACATCCGGCAACTGAAACCAGTGAAAAACTGGTATACAAATATACATACACACACACACTATACATGTACATATATACCTACATTTGCATACACACACACACACATATATACACATGCACTCACACACATATACACACGCACACAAACACACACACACATATATGTAT
Source organism: Octopus bimaculoides (assembly GCF_046866305.1). Classification (NCBI taxonomy): domain Eukaryota; kingdom Metazoa; phylum Mollusca; class Cephalopoda; order Octopoda; family Octopodidae; genus Octopus; species Octopus bimaculoides. The sequence goes on along the minus strand of NC_142937.1, from coordinate 87,352,201 downwards.
ATATGTACACACACACATACATATATATAGATACGTATATATATATATATATATATCATCATCATCATCATCGTTTAACGTCCGCTTTCCATGCTAGCATGGGTTGGATGATTTGACTGAGGACTGGTGAAACCGGATGGCAACACCAGGCTCCAATCTAATTTGGCAGAGTTTCTACAGCTGGATGCCCTTCCTAACGCCAACCACTCAGAGAGTGTAGTGGGTGCTTTTACGTGTCACCCGCACGAAAACGACCACGCTCGAAATGGTGTCTTTTATGTGCCACCCGCACAAGCCAGTCAAGGGGCACTGGCAACGATCTCACTCAAAAATCCTACGGGAGCCAGTCAGGCGGTACTGGCAACGGCCACGCTCAAAATGGTGCATCTCATGTGCCACCCGCACAAGAGCCAGTCCAGGGGCACTGGCAACGATCTTACTTGGCTTGCCGGGTCTTCTCACGCACAGCCCATTTCCAAAGGTCTCGGTCCGTAGTCATCGCCTCGGTGAGGCCCAATGTGCGAAGGTCTTGCCTCACCACCTCAGCCCAGGTGTTCCTGGGCCTACCTCTTCCACGGGTTCCCTCAACTGTTAGAGTGTGGCACTTTTTCACGCAGCTATCCTCATCCATTCTCACCACATGTCCATACCAGCGCAATCGTCTCTCTTGCACACCACAACTGATGCTTCTAATGTTCAGCTTTTCTCTCAAGATACTTACACTCTGACGGGTATTCACATTGACATTACACATCCAACAGAGCATACTGGCTTCATTCCTTGCGAGCTTACGTATGTCCTCAGCAGTTACAGCCCATGTTTCACTGCCATGTAGCATGGCTGTTCGTACGCATGCGTCATACAGTCTGCCTTTTACTCTGAGTGAGAGTCCCTTTGTCGCCAGCAGGGGTAAGAGCTCTCTAAACTTTGCCCAGGCTATTCTTATTCTAGCAGCTACACTTTCAGCGCACCCACCCCCACTACTAACTTGGTCGCCCAGATAGCGGAAGCTATCGACTACCTCTAGTTTTTCACCCTGGAATGAGATAGAAGTTGTTTCCTGTTTGTTTACAGTCTTTATTGCACCTGAACATCTGCCACAAACAAAAACTAACTTCCTAGTTAACCTGCCTTTGATGTTGCTGCACCTCTTATGTGTCCATAGCTTGCACCGGGTACATCTTATAGAGTTACTACCTACTCCTTTTCTACATACTGAGCAGGGCCATCTATATATATATATATATATATATATATGTATATATACATTCATACATACATATACACATACATGCATAAAAATAAAGATGCAGATAAACACACTTGGGATTAATATATAAAATGTACATACATACATATACACATGTAAATATATATAGGGGTATATATAGAGAAAAATGAGAACTGAAGATATTCAGAGGATGAAAACTCATGTATAAGCAGAGGTGTTTATATATTTAGAAAGTAAATTTACTGGGCGTACATAAATTACAGAAAACGGTAAAGTTTATACACTTCCTCCACTAGTTGCACATTCTTGACTTTTTGCATGCTCCATCTGTCAATTCTGGACATTACATTACAACTATTACATAATCCCCAGCCCCTGCGAAACAGCTGTCGGACTTGAAATACCATAGTTTTATGTATTTTATGTATGCCATGTAAATTTGCATGCTTATGTATGTATGTATATAAATGAATATATATATATATGTATGTATGTATATAAATTAATATATATATATATGTATGTATGTATATAAATTAATATATATATATATATACAAATAGATACATATATGCATACATGTATATATACAAATAGATACATACATATATATTATATAGATAAATTATATATATATATATATATATATATATATACACATATACATTCAATATAAGGTTGAGGGAAAAAATGATTTCGCTGCTGAAAAATGAAAATATAATTACCAAAACACTCACTCACACACAAAAGAAGCGAAATGTACACTATACATTTTGTATGTTTGTATATATCATTTTTCAACAGACAGAAAATTATATAAAATTGCACACACACACAAATAAGTGAAGGCACATTGCAAAGAGTCAAATATACATACATGTAAATGAATAAATATATAAACCAAATATGAAAGAAACCTATTGCCTGTGTTTTGTCTTTGGACATACAACCCCCACCCACCTCTCTCAACTACATACATTTTTTTTAGAGAAACTTTCCAGTTCCTTTATTTTGCACCACTGTTTAATACCTCCCACCCCGAACTGCCAAAAAGTCTTATTAACCCTTTATTTTACCACCCGATAGCCCCTGGCTCTATTTCTCACACAACTCCTTCTTTGACCCTTTACCATTTAAACTGGCCATATATGGCCCTATTATTCTACCTGATTTATGTTAAAACTGACCAGATCAAACCTTTCACACCTGCCCTACAATGTCATTCTAAAATCATATGAACATGCCATTTGAAATTTTGAAGCTACAAAATAATGTGTGATTAATTCAAAACAATGTGAATAAATAAGCAATATGCTGGCTCAGTGGTAAGAGTGTTGGGTTCAAAATCATGACGTAGTGAGTTCAATTCCCAGACTGGGCTGTGCTGTGTTCTTGAGCAAGACACTTTATTTCATGTTGCTCCAGTTCACTCAGCTGTAGAAACAAGTTGTGACGTCACTGGTGCCAAGCTGTATTGGCCCCTTTGTCTTTCCCTTTCTCTTGGATAACATCAGTGGCGTGGAGAGGGGAGACTGGTATGCATGGGCGACTGCTGGTTTTCCATAAAACAACCTTGCCCAGACTTGTGCCTCGGAGGGGAACTTTCTAGGTGCAATCCCAGAGTCATTCATGACCAAAGGGGGGTCTTTACTCCCTTTTTTTTCTTCTTACATTTGTCAAAGGAATCTGAATGCTAAAAGCCTAACACTTTTGATAGCAACCTTTCTGAGACTTCCCTTAGTTCTATGATATACACTTCTTGGTTTATCTCCCTTTCATTTCAGGAGTAGTTCCTGCATCAAAACCATTGTTTTTTTAAAATTAATCATGCAACATCTTGTAGCTTCAAGATTTTGATGATTTGCTTGTTTATATTTGTAATAACGATAGAGAAATAAAATTTTTTTATTCTCAAACGTGCGATAATGCTAATATATAGCGTGATCAGGATAAATTATCCATTACAGAAGAATTCGTTACGGGAGAGTTTAGCTTAATGGTAAAGCACTTGACGCGTAATCACAGGGATGTGTGTTCGAGTCTCATGGCTGGCCGGTAACCTATTTTTCTGCATTGTATGGATAACTTAGCATTATCACGTGTTTGAGAATTAAAAAAATTTATTTCTGTATCTTTCAATACATCTCAACGCTTCTAAAACAAACTTTGTTTACTTTCATCGTAATTTGTAATAACATAGTAGGGTAGGTGTAAGAGGCCAGATCTGGCCAGTATGAACATAAAACACTTAGGCTATTTAGGCCAAATACAACTGGTTTAAATGCTGAAGGGTTAAAGTGACCCAAATCAAAACCTTTCATGTAACTAAACGTTCCAAACATCAGCTTAAAGGGCAGTTATTTTACTAAATTCTTTATCAATTTTAAAATTAATTGACACAAAGGCAGTGTGTTTCAACAGAAAAATGGTAACAAAAGGGTTAAGTTCACAACCATTGCCATCTCTAACCACTTAAAATCTTCCTTCCACTCTCTCTTCTATCGACTTTCACTAAATCACTATGACTCTGGTCAGCCACTTCATTCCAGATTCATCTTCCTAACTTTAAACACTGCTGATCCGTTTCATATCACCTTTACAGTACACTTCCTTTCTCTCTCAACAAGCTCTCACTGCACCTCACACAGGAATAATATTACCACCTCTTTTCACCATTCATTGGTGCCACAACAACACCTTCCCTTGGAACTTACCAGCAGTTTACGGTCAGACCATAGCTGAAAGTGATAGTTTAAAATCCTGGTAAATATCACTAACATTTTATTTACTAACAGTATTTCACACCTTCACACACAAATACATGGAAATATCTCTCATTTTTATGAATATAATATATATATTTAGTGCTGCTGTGGTTTACTCAACCAAAACCTTGTTCATATGAAGGAGGAAACCATCACACACACACACACACACTTGAATAAAGCATAGAAGCACTGGTTTATATGTTTTCATCATGAAACTCAGTCTGCCTACAAATGCTTATTATATATGTATCCTAATATAATATAAATATGCATATACACATACGTATATACATATAAAGAGGGTAAAGAGTATACACCTAGAACGTTACCCTCCGAGGTACAAGTCCGGGCAAGGTCGTTTATGGAAGACCAGTGGTCACTCATGCCTACCGGCCTTCCCTCTCCACACCATCGATGTTATCCAAGGGAAAGGCAAAGGCCGATACAGTTTGGCACCAGTGATGTCACAGCTCATTTCTACAGCTGACTGAACTGGACCAACATGAAATAAAGAGTCTTGCTCAAGAACACAACACAGCCTGGTCTGAGAATTGAACTCACTACCTCATTATTGCATACATATACACACACATATATATATAAACAAGTATTTTACATACTAATTAAAGTACTCAATGCAATAATTTGTAGAGCCAAACAGATTAGTTTATTTTTAATGACTAGCTACAATTTATAACTGTTTCAATCCATCATGGTGTTTCCGAAGCGAGTAATTTAAGCCTGGGTAACAGGCTGAATAAATAGTTTACAGAGAAAGTGAGAAGTGTGGGAAAAAGAGAGGAAGAAGAGGATAAAGGAATTAAAAGAAGGAAAAAAAAAAGAGGAAAGAAAGGAAAAAGAAATAAAAGCTGAAGCAGCTACAAGATGAGAGACTGGTGTAAGAAAACATGCTGGGAGGTTATAGTCAAAGTGGATGGTTTTGGATGATGGCGTGGGATATAGGGTAGGGGCAAAGATTGGAATCTTTGAATAATGCTTTCTCAAAGTGTAAAAGGCACCTGGACTGGTGCCACTTAAAAAGCACCCAGTACAGCCTGTAAAGTGGTTGGCATTAGGAAGGGTATCCAACTGTAGGAACCATGCCAAAACTGACAATTGGAGCCTGGATTTGATAGACAGAAACTGAAAGAAGCCCATCATATATGTGTATATGTGTGTGCAGGAGTTTTCATCCCCCACCACTCTTGACAAATGATCTTGGTTTGTTTACATCCCTGTAACTTGGCAGTTCAGTAAAAGAGACCGATATAATTAAGTACCAGGTTTAAATAAAAGAAAAAAGCACTGGAGTTAATGTGGTCAACTAAACTATTAAAGGCAGTTCCCCAGCATGGCCACAATCCAATGATTGAAAAAACATATATATATATATATATATATATTTATAAATTAAGGATATAATCATTAAAATGATTAAATCAGTGGCTAGCATATATAAAAACTGCCTTATCAGTCAAATTAATTTTTAAGTATATAATTATAAAAATATAATTATAATTAAGGGTGCCAGAGTGCCAACGCCTATATGCTAGAAGTAGATGTCAAATGCCTACAAATCACTCTAAATATGTTCTCTATTTTATTACTACACAAGGCTGAATGTGAGGTAATGGACAAGAAAAGTTACAAATAGGGTTATCCGAAATTTTTGTAAATCTTGCCCATTACCTCGCATTTGGCCTTGTGTTGTAATAAAAGAGAAAACGTATTTAGAATGGCTTATAGACATTTGACATCTACTTCTAGCGTGTAGGCGTTGGCACTCTAGTGCCTGCAATTTTAATTATATACTTATATATATATATATATATATATATATATATATATATATATATATACACACATATACATATACACATATATATCAATTTCAAAATATCACTATTTGGTTTGACTTCGTTATTACAACTTGTACAAATAGGCGCAGGTTCAGTCCCACTGCAGGGCACCATGGGCAAGTGTTTTCTACTATAGCCTCAGGCTGACCAAAGCCTTGTGGGTGAATTTGGTAGACAGAAACTGAAAGAAGCCCGTCATATATATATATGTGTGTGTGTGTGTGTGTGTGTGTGTGTGTCTTTGTTTGTTCCCCCCACCACTGCTTGACAACCAGTGCTGGTGTGTTTACAACCCCATAACATAACGGTTCAGCAAAAGAGATTGAAAAAAAGTTCTTCAAAGTGGTGCTCCAGCATAGCCGCAGTCTAATGACTGAAACAAGCAAAGAATAAAAGATGAAAATATATAAGAGACTCCCATCATTATTATTATTTTTGTTTTGTGGTCTTTGTAAGTGTTTCGTATACAATGTGTGTGTGTGTGTGTGTGTGTGTGTGTGTGTGTGTGTGTGTGAGTGATGTTGTCATACTTTAGTTCCAGGTCAGCCCTGAGCAAAAAGATATATGATCAAAGAATGTTCCGGCCATGACCATCCTTTATGTAGCCACTTGACCTACTGAAAAGTGCAGTATCAAATCTCTGGGAAATCACATCTTACTATAATAATAATAATAATAATAATAATAATAATAGCTTCAAATTTTGTCACAAGGCCAGAATTTTAGTGGGGGGGGGGGGGGCTAAGCCAGCTACATTACCTGAGACCACTACTCAACTGGTAATTATTTTAACAAAAAAAAAAAAAGGATGAAAATACCAAGTCGACCTTGGCAGGATTTGAACTCAAAATGTAAAGACTCACAACAAATACCACTAGGCACTTTTTCTGACACTGACCATTCTTGTGTGTGTATGTGGGTGTGCCTAGAAATCAGGATTAGCAAACCCTTGCTTGGATAATTTCATTCATCTTAGGGTTGGAGCAGGTGGCAGATAAACAACTAAAAACTTAGAGTGGTACCAGATGTCCTAAGCTGGCTGGTCACATGGCCAGTCACATGACCTCAAGTGCTAGTTATTCCTATTGGTCAAGAACAACAAGACACCACATCATCATTTCTCATTCCATTCTACCCTGTATCTATTAATAATAATCTGGAAGAATCAGACAATCACCTGTAATTATAAACAAAACCCAAAACGTGGGAGGGAGGGAAAAACAAGAGGCTCACTGAAGTAGCTAGAAATAGAAACCAAATCATTCTCTACCATCTCAAAGAGCAATGAGAAGGATACATTCGATAACGTAGTTTTACATAGCCAAAAAAAGATAAGACTGTTACGAGAGGAATGTCTTACATTGTAAATTTGCTCAATCACAGCAGACTTAGCACTAAACAACAGAGATAATAAAAGCAAAATGAATCAGCAAATAAATATTCTGAATTAATATCAATCTGATGCTGCCACTGGCACGTTAACCAATTTATCCAATTTCCTTCTTGTGAACTTTAAAAGGAAGACCCTTGCAGAAAGACTCTTGACGTCATGGATCATGTGACCCAGCTGATGACGTCATGTGCCATTCATTGAAAACCTGTGGCTGTTATCTGCTGTTCTTTACAACCCACTGCTAATTAGAGTCACTGAGACAAGGCTGGCTACAGGAAACCTTTAGATATGGGTTTGTAATGCTGCCTAACACACACACACACACACACACACACACACACACACGCCAGACTCAACATGCTTCTCATATAAGGAGGTTATAGTTTTATATCAAGCAACAATTATACTACACACACACACACATATATATACACATATATACATACACATACATATATATACATACACATACATATATACATATATATACATACATACATATATACATATATATACATACATACATATACATACATACATACACACATATATATATATACACACACACATATTCATATATATATATATATAAATACACACACACACACATATACACATATAATACACACAGACATGTATATACATATATATACATACACTCATATATATATACATACACACATATATATACATACACACACACACACACACAATGTAAATTCATGCATACACTCTCATCTCTCTCTCTCTCTCTCTCTCTCTCTCTCTATATATATATATATATATATATATATATATATATATATATATATATATATATGCATTAACATTCATTATACACACATATGTTAATTTTGTTTTTATAAACATTCAATTAAACTTAAGCAATGACGTGGGAGGCAAGAAGAAATCCAGCCCAAAATTTGGTGCAATGAAACTTGAAATAGTTATTTAAGATGAAGTATTCAATAGATTTATAATTCCTCGTGTCTTAATTGGTGTGATTTTCAACATATTTCTTTGCCCACATCTTAACGATGGCTTCAAAACCCCTCAATAAATTCATACTAATAATTCTTTCTATTATAGGTACAAGGCCTGATTTTTTAAAATTTTATTTTATTATTATTATTATTTTAGTGTGTGTAGCTAGTTGATTACAACAACCCCAGTATTCAGCTGGTATTAATCTTATTCATTTTCCTGTACAATGAATTCTAAATTCCGTTAAATTATCTACCTTTTTCTTTGAAAATTTGCTAGCAATTGGCTACAAACAGGCTAGCTTTCTTTCTGAAGCTAAGAGGCAAATTCCCATTGATTGAGAATCTTTTTTGTATACATTATTCAGTACATCATCACTTAACTGAGTTATCTAATGTTATGACCTTGTGCTTGATAGACCAGCATATCTATTTTACACAAAATATAGATAGTATGCATAGATTATCCCTTTGACTATATATATATATATATATATATATATATATATATATCAATCAATTTTTTTTCTCCGTGTTTTTCTCCTTGTCTCCGTATTCTTTCTGTTGAAGAGCGTAGCTCGAAACGTCAAAGACTTTCCGTATTCCCGAGCGTCATACTAATATATACTTTTGTTATTTACACCACCTGTCCTCGTCTGTTGTTATTTTTTGTATATTCTCCCATATATATATATATATATATATATATATATCACATACACACATACAAACACACAGGATAAAAATATATATGATTAATGTGTGTATGTACTGACTTCATGAATAGCTGTAAGACCTGGAAAAATGCTTAGACAATTTTGGTGTGTATGTTATAGCAACTAAAAACCATCCAAATTTTTTTTAATGAGATAAACTTTCATTATATGAAGTACTTTCGGTGTTTAAAAAGAAATGTTATCTACAACCCATACAGCTGTTTTAGATAAATGTATTTGTATGTGCATGTATGTGTGTGTGTGTGTGTGTGTGTGTGTGTGTGTGTGTATGGTGTGTGTTTGCATACATGTATAATATATGCATACAGTTCAATTTTGATTGTCCACTGATTGATTAATATGTGTATAGATAAACAAATATATACACACTCATGGATGATGGTGATGATGATGATGATAATGTGAGATATACGCCATAATTGATGTATGTAGGATGCACATTTCCCCCCCAAAAAGGTCTCAAAAATTCATACCAGGTCTTACATGCTAAGTTAGGTCTCCTACAAGCTTTAACTAAAAGCTATTTGTCCTGAATAAGCACTACCGAAATTGGGTTGCATCAAAAATGCCTGTACATCTTTTATGCTATCAAATACAGAATTAAGGACCGTTTTGGTGGGTCAGCGGATATAGAAATTTTAAGATGGGACAAGACCCAGATTAGGAAGCTGTAGGTCTAAGGGGTTAGAAGAGTTTTGAAACGGACAGAATAAGTTTTGTTTTTACCAGAACTAATTATAACCATCCACCAAAATTTGTAGTCACATGCTTCACAAAATAAATAGTAATAACCATTATGAGAGCTGGTAGAATCACTAGAGCACTGACTAAATATAACAACAGCCACCATGCTGCCAGGCTTTGAAAGGGCACAGAAGAAGAAGACAGAAGAATACATTACATTAGAAATTTGCAGTGCACCTGAGCACTGCATTCAATAAGTTCATTATCATTAAATTATCTGAAATAAGCAGTCAAGTGCATTAATTAATTAATTAATTATGACTGTTGTAAACAGCATTTGCACTGCTATGCAAATTAGGCAGACCAGCTGATCTGTGACCAACTTTGTTGCTATTAGCTATTGATCTCTTTGTGGACACAAGACGGGTATACTTTCTCTGATGAAGGTCCCAGAAGACAAGAAACTAGTCAAATCGATCCTGCTTTTTTTTGTCCAGAGAGAGAGATGAAAGCCTGTACTATAACAGCTTTTCACAGCAAGACCCAAATTGTATGCTTATTTAAAAAGGTATAACTTACATTACATACTATTCAAAACTCTGTGTGTAACACATTATTAATTGATTAAATATGCGTGTGCGTGCCTAAAAGTAAGCAAGTAAACCGGTATGTATGTGTGTGTGTGTGTGTGTGTGTATATATATATATATATATACTGTGTGATTTTATTTAACTTTTTGTCTGTCTTTTGATAGGAAGGGTGGAACTGGTTTTGAATCAAAAGAGTCTTTTCAAGTGGCGTGTGCGTATGTGTGTGTGTGTGTGTATTTTATTGAGGTTAGTGTAGGTGTGTGTTGCATCATGTTAGTCAAATATGAATTTCTGATTATTATGATATATACACACACACAAACAAGCACATAATATATACATACATACATGTACATATATATATATATATACACACACACATACCAATGCATACATATACACACATACAAACACATAATATATACAAACATGCATATATATATATATATATATATATATATATA